>NC_134360.1:167818161-168000308 GCF_048569485.1 Anomaloglossus baeobatrachus
GCTATTTCTCTCTGTTAACAGTTATGGTGTGGGCACAGTAGATGTGCATGAGCCATATCACTGCTACCCAATGGCTATTTGTCCAAGCAATACTTTAGTCAATGCATAGCTCCTATATAATTCCATCCTCGTAAATTATTCTATTGAAGAATTTAAATGTAGCTGTAGCACTTGGTAATTAAAACCTAAATCACTGTTGAATTTTCTATATAGCATAATATGGCACATTGCATAGCATAATAATTTTATTTGGATAGTAATAACCCAACTTAAGTAACTAGGTAGTCAACCACAACATGATGAACTTAACCCACAGCAGCCAACAATGGCAACTGGACAGTTCAGATGCAAGGGGTCCAGAGAACGTAAGTCCTTAAATAAATTGTTTGTCTCTAGAGGAAAAGTCAGCAGACTGACAAATTATGACAGTGTCTGATGCTCCCACTTTCTCAATTTCCCTATATTCCCTGTGTGGATAGACAGTCCCCTGACTGCATGCGTGCAATTTGCATACTTTCAACCCTGTGTCAGCTTCCCCTACTCTTCTCTCGTTTACATCTATTGATAATCACCAGGTCAGATTAGTTGGCACTTGACTGCAAGTATGAAAACCACCTAAATGCGGTCTCTCTCAACTCCAGTCCTCAAGACTGACTAACACATCATGTTTTCAGGTTTTGCTTAATATTAGGCAAGCATTAATTCCATCACCTGTGCAACATTAAGGAAATCATGTAAACCTGATTGAAGAAAACCTGAAAGCATGATCTGTTGGTCAGTCTTAGGACTGGAGTTGAGAAACATTGGTGAATACACGCATGGAGAATACAGATTAATTCTGATAGTATGCACACTGCCAAGATTCAGAAGTCTGTAGTCCTTTCTTCTGAGACTAGACCAGGGGCAGACATACCATTGGTACAACCTGTGTACCACTTGTACCTCCAAAGCATGTGGAATTGTGCATTATGATGAGCTATTTTACTTTAAAGGTCCCATATATTGTTCTTGCACAGGAGCCCTCTGCTGTCTGTGTCTACTTCTGGACTGGACAACCCCTGAGAATTATACTTCTAACCTTCGTACAAATATTTAACAAACGGTACAATTTTTAGGTAGATTTGGAAAAGGCATAGTGTTGGTATACCCATTGGTTTTGCACAAGGGGCGTACATAGAAATCATGAGGCCCCATAGCAGAATTTCTAATTGGGCCCCGCCCAAAAAAAGCACTCAGTCTCAGAGCACCTGCATATCTCAGCATGGTGGTGGCTGATTTTTGCTAGTATGTCACTGCTGTTCTGAACTGTCAGAGCACATCGGGATACTGATGAGAGGTAGCATTGCGCTCCGTCTCTTTGTCACGTTCAACTGTATCGGCATCTGTGATGCCGATACATTTGAAAGTGCGATCCTAGGGGGGCCCGGTTCTGGAGCCGACACCATGGGCAGCCACCCCCGGGCCCCTCCTGCTCACGGGCCCCGTAGCAGTGGTATAGCCTGCCTCTATTGACGGTACGCCACTGGTTTTGCAGTATTGCTAGTGTTCTGTCCCCACTTAAAGGCGATGGAAGGTGCGTAGTTGTGAGAGGTTGTGAGAGTCTTACCTTCGTTTTTCCTATAGGTAGGGCAGACAGGACCAGAGCGCTCCAGAGTGAAAACATGCACATGCTGAGATGAAACAATGGTGGTTTATTTTCTCCAAAGGTTAGGACATGCAGAGTGCAGTAATCCAAGTACCTGGCATTGAAATCTTCCAGTGATGCTTGCCTCTGTAGCTACTACGTGGTCAGAAGACTTTGCTCCTAGTAGCTCCAATAAGGGATGTTGCTCTCACAAAAACTCTGGCTGGAATGAACAAGCCAGGAAGTGATGCAAGAGGGTCATCAGACACTCCCATGGGCTGGGCAAAAGAAACAGAGGAGCTGAAAAGTCTGACCAGTAGATGGCAGCAGAGACAAGCATGAAAAACATTAAATAACTGTTTTAACTAAGACAAATAGAAACAGCACAGCTAGGCCAGGCTCTAATCTGCTTTTTGATTAAAATAATACATGTTTTAACTCAAAACTCTATATAAAAAGTTCAAAAATAATATTTAACAGTTATCCATGCAAATCTCCTGACTGAATAATATATCTGTCCCTAAGAAGAATGCTGTAAATGTTAGCATGGTCTACTGTGGCCATGTCTGCCCTGGGTACACTGAAGCTTACATTGACATAATCAATTATACTGTATGAATCAGTTTAATACCAGGGCTATTCTAAAAGAATGACCTCTGTGCTATTGATATTCTCATTTGCCTAATATTAGATGCTAATCTCTTGTTATAGATTTTAGAGGCTATTTCATCAGATATGGAATTTCATGCAAACTAATTAATTTGTATGTCACCTTACAACAAACCAGTTTCCTTTACTGGAACCAACAGTCTGTTAAGTATAAATGGAAGCAAAGCGTTTATATCAACTCTAAATAAGTGATTTAGCGCAGGCAGGAAGTCAACATTTCATTCTACACAACCACCACTATTTTTAGATAATTTAGTTCTTAACTTTAGTCATCATACATACCATCCCTGGATTGAGAGAATATAATTATTCTATGATTATTATTTTTATATAATTATTATTAATTAAAATTAATTAATAACTAACTATTATTAATTAAAATTCATTATACTTATTAATTTTATATTAATTTTTATAATAATATATAATTTATATATATATATATATATATATATATCTGTATATATAAATATACATATCTATATGTAAATATACATACAGTATATATATATATATATATATATATATATATATATATATATTAGACAAGATAAATTTATATATTTTTTTCATCTTTTATGCTGTTAGAATTACAAATGGGAAAAATGGACAGATGCAAAAGTTTGGGCACCCTTGGAGATTTGTGTGCTCAGATAACCTTGACCAGGGTTTCCGACCCTAATTAGCCTGTTAAGGTTATGGCTTGTTCAGTATCATTGTTAGCAAACGCCAGGTGATGCAGATTTCACAGCTTTAAAAAGACCCAGCCTCTTCCAACCTTGTGCCCTAAAACAGCAGCTATGGATTCTTCTATGCAGCTGCCTATCGCTCTGGAAATGAAAAACAGTTTAAAATGTGATCAAGAATTGGCAGTTAAAGGAGTTATCTGACATACACTCCAAAAAAAATTGTAAGCTAATCTGTGCTGTATTGTTATATAAATCACCCCTACATTGTTATTTTTAGTTTTCTAACTTTTGTTTCTCTTGAATTCACACTTTATTCTCTGCAGCACCTTGTTTACATTCAGCTCCAACAAACATGACAATTTCCTGTATTCTTGGTTGCCAAAGCTCAGTCAGAGCTGGCACCGCCCAGCCTCAGTGTACAGGAACGCCCCCTGCCCGGCCTCAGTGTCCAGAAACGCCCCCTGCCCGGCCTCAGTGTACAGGAACGCCCCCTGCCCTCCCTCTGCACATTCAATGGCTGTCAGTATTCTGCCCAGCACCTGACCTCTCAGCATGTGACAAGAGCAGAGATCCAGCTTCTCTCATCTGTGACACAGCAATCAGCTCACATCCCATCCACAATGGTAACAGAAAGAGTTGTCACATGTTCCTCACCCCTTATAGATAAATGAATACTGTGTAAGGCTGACTATATATAGCACCCAATGTGAGTCTATAGTAGATATATACGCCATGTATGTATGGTACATGTGTGTGTGTGCGTGGTTTGTGTCATATAGTTATGTGTATACATATATATATATATATATATATATATATATATATATATATATATATATGCACATAGATACTAACACTGTCCTGTGATACTATAGTAACCAATCACAGCTGAGATTAATAAACTGTAGTTCCAGGCTCCATTCACTTTAATGGAGTCATGTTTTTTGGAGAGTGACTACGACGTTCCCTGGGTCACATGGGTCATCTGTGCAAAAAACGTTATTGTAAATGAGAGCGGATTCCTTTAGCGGACATACACACACACACGGTGGATGCAGCGGTGGCCGCGGGTAACCTCAGTGACAGCTCAGCTGATCGCGATACTCACCTCATTTGCTGTGTGGAGCTGACAGGAGCGGCGGCTGAGTAGCGCGATCAGCTGGACTGTCACTGAGGTTACCCGCGGCCACCGCTGCATCCAGGTAACCTCAGTGACAGCTCAGCCGATCACGCGGCTGTCTTCATTAGCTGCGTGGAGGTGACCGGAGCGGCGGTGTATTCTGCAGCTCCTGTCACCTGCATGCAGCAGAGCTGGATGTGACGCTGGAGGAACGTGGATTACGCCGGACATGGAGGGCTTTGTTGTGGGTAATAAATTGGTAATGAGGGAATTTGTTAGTGTTTTTTATTTCTAATAAAGGATTTTTTCGGGTGTGTGTGTTTTTTAACTGTAATTTACAGATTAATCATGGAAGGTATCTCGGTCAGACGCCTGACATGATTAATCTAGGACTTATTGGCAGCTATGGGCTGCCAATAAGTCCTTATTACCCCGATTTGCCAACGCAACAGGGCAAATCGGGAAGAGCCGGGTACAGCCCCAGAACTGTCGCATCTAATGTATGCGGTAATTCTGGGCGGCGCTGGCTGATATTGTTAGGCTGGGGGGCTCCCCATAACGTGGGGCTACCCATCCTGAGAATACCAGCCTTCAGCCTTATGGCTTTATCTGGCTGGTATTAAAATAGGGGGGACCGCACGCCGGATTTTTTAATTATTTATTTATTTATTTTACTGCACAGTATAGACACGCCCACCGGCTGCTGTGATTGGGTGCAGTGAGACACCTGTCACTCAGCGTGGGGGTGTGTCTCACTGCAACCAATCATAGGCGCCTGTGGGCGGGGAAAAGCAGGGAATACGAGATTGTTTAATGAGCGGCCGGCTTTTTCAAAAAAGGAAAAGCCGCTGGAGCAGTGTGAACGCCGTGCAGCGCCGTTGATCGGGGATCGTTGAGTATGAGAGAGGGGGGGAAACTTCAGTCACTCGGGGGATTAGCGGTCACCGGTGAATCCTTCACAGGTGACCGCTAATCATGACGCTACACAGACAGAGCCGCGTAGTCGCTGTAAAGTCCCCTTTACACACTGAGACTTTGCTGCACAGCGGGAAACAAAGGAACAAAGAATGGTCCTGAACGATTTCTAGCGATCACAACTTCACAGCAGAGGCCAGGTCGCTGATGTGTTTCACACACTGCAATGTCGCTGGGGAGGTCGCTGTAACGTCACAAAACCGGTGACGTTACAGCGATGTCGTTTGCGATGTTGCAGTGTGTAAAGCCACCTTTAGTGCCTTTCATGTGGCACTAAGGGGTGCTTAGCCTTGTATTTAGCCAATAAATAAAGAATTAATAAAAAAAAAAACGACGTGAGGTCCCCCTTATCTTTTGTAGCCAGCTAGGGTAAAGCAGACGGCTGCAGCCTGCAGACCACAGCTGGCAGCTTCACCTTGGCTTGTAATCCAAAACAGAGGGCACCCCACGCTGTTATTTAAAATTAAATAAATAATTAAAAACAAAAAACGTGGGGTCCCCCCCAAATTGGATCACCAGCCAAGGTAAAGCGGACAGTTGTGGTCTGTTATTCTCAGACTAGGGAGGTCCACCGTTATTGGACACTCCCCAGCCTAAAAATAGCAGGCTACAGCTGCCCCAGAAGTGGCGCATCCATTGGACGTGCCAATCCTGGCGCTTTGCCCCAGCTCATCCCGCGCCCTGGTGCGTTGGCAAACGGGGTAATATATGGGGTTGATGCCAGATGTGTAATGTCACCTGGCATCAAGCCCTGGGGTTGGTGAGGTCAGGCGTCTATCAGATACCCGACATCACCAACCCAGTCAGTAAGAAATAAAAAATAGACAACAAAAAAATTTTTATTTGAAAAAACACTCCCCACATTCCCTCTTTCAACAATTTATTGACAAGAACAATCAAATCCGGGTCCGGTGTAATCCAATAAGGGTGTCACACGGTGATCCATACCATAGTCAATGAGACTCCCAGTCAATGAAGAACAAAATGTTCCCCATTGGCTGGGAGAGCCGTGCAGTGACCTGAGCTAACATCAATAGGTCAGCCCAGGTCACTGCAGGGGATGCCGAGCGCTGCCGTCAGGAGGTTAGATGAGATCATTACCTGCAGTAACGATCTCCTGCTCTCCTGACGTCAGCGCTGTCACTGACTTCTATGCCCGCCACGTTCTACGCAGTATCGCGAGAGCCCGTGACGTCACTGCTAGTGACAGTCTCGGGCCGCCCGCGAGACGGGCAGAGAAGGCAGTGACCGCGGTGACGTCAGGAGGCAGGATATCGTTACTGCAGGTAATTATGTCATCTAATCTAACCTGCAGCTACATGTGCAGAGAGCAGGGAGCCGCGCACACTGGGCGCTGGCTCCCTGCTCTCCTAGCTACAGTACACATCGGGTTAATTAACCCGATGTGTACTGCAGCTACATGTCACAGAGCAGGAGCCGGCGCTGGCAGCGAGAGCAGCGGAGGCTGGTAACGAAGGTAAATATCGGGTAACCACCTTGGTTACCCGATGTTTACCTTGGTTACAGCTTACCGCAGCTGCCTGATGCCAGCTCCTGCTGGCTTCATTTCGTCGCTCTCTCGCTGTCACACACAGCGATCTGTGCGTCACAGCGGGAGAGCGTCAGTGTCCCGCTCCCTGCCAGCCCCGCGGCGTGAGAAGCTGCAGATACTGTGGGCAGACACTGACATTGCAGTGCGGGCAGCTGCGGGGCTGGCAGGGAGCGGGACACAGACTGCACGGGCAGTGAAGCAGCACTCGTCATCCCCGCGGATGCACGCACTGCAGGCTGAGAATGAGAGGCAGCTTATACTGCAGAGGGGGGCAAACACTGACAGGGGGGGCGGGGGGGGTGAAATGGGGGGGGAACAGTTCCCAGGGCGTCAGGCAGTAAACATAATAAAGCGCTGGGGACACAGCGCTGGCAGTGTATCTGACACCAAGTGTTCCTTGCCTTATTGAACTGGACACTGACTCGGCTGCAATTCAGGGCGCACGTAGCTGGGCACAGGAGGCGGGGGAGGGAGACTACGGAGTGTGTGGGAGGTTGTGGGCAGAGTACGGGGTGCGGGGGAATCTGTGGGAGGGGGCAGGGAACGGGGGCGGTTACTCCACACACTGTACAGCCCAGCAGGGAGGCACAATCTGTTCCAGATTTGCATGTCAACATGGCCCTGCCCATGTAGACGTGCAAAGGCCGGAAGCAGCAAAATCGCGGCAGGAGGGGTCACATGACCGCTCTGAGCCGGGGGAGAGGGGCTGACAGCGGGGCAGGTAAGTGGTCTCTATCTACTTACCTGCCCCAATGTAGCCCAATAGTGTAATAATGAAAAAAAGTCAAAAGAAGCCGGATAACCCCTTTAACAGGAACAGTGGAGATTAAGAGAAGGTCTGAACACCAAGCAAAATTTCTATAAGAGCTGCTCGTAAGATTGCTACAGAGGCAAATCAGATCCCGTGCTTAACTAAAAAAGACCTTCAGGAAACTTTAGCAGACTCTGGAGTGGTGGTACATTGTTCTATTGTTCAGAGATGCTTGCACAAGTATGGCCTTCACGGAAGAGCCATCAAAAAGAAAACCTTTCCTGCATCTTCACTATAAAATTTAGCATCAGAAGTATAGAAAAGAATCATCTAAACAAGCCTGATGCATTTTAGATGCAAGTCCTGAGTACCAATGAGGTTAAAATAGAACTCTTTGGCTTAGGTTTTAGAATGGCCCTCACTTTCCCCTGATCTGAACATCATTGAAAATTTGTGACTAGACCTCAAAAGAGCAGTGCATGCAAGATGGCCCAGGAATCTCACAGAACTGGAAGATTTTCCAAGGAAGAATGAATGAAAATCCCTCAAGCATGCATTGAAAAACTCGTAGCTGGCTACAAAAAGCATTTACAACCATGCATGGTGCCAAAACTTTTGCATCTGCCCATTTTTGTTAATTTTAAAATGTAAAAGAATAATACATATATTTTTTTGCCTAAAACACAAAGGAAATGTGTCATGTTTAACTTTATGACTTTTAGAGATCAGTTCATCTTCAACTAGCTTAACTGTTCACAATAACAGAAGTTATGACCAGGCATGTCCATACATTTTCATGTCACTGTACATATGAAATTAATATTATATAAATATTATTGTTAATATAATTAATAATTAAATGTTTAAAAAAGTATGAACTTCAATCTTTTCTGTTGAATCCTATGTGTAATATTCTTTCTTCATACATTGCGTAGTTTACAACTAGATTTCATCTTAGAAGATTGCTCAGGGTCAGGAACGCCCATTAGGGTACTGTAGGATCGGGCTCTTGTTTAACCCCTTTATCACCCAGCCTATTTTCACCTTCATGACAATTTTTATCAATTCTGACCGGTGTCACTTTAAGAGGTAATAACTAGGGCTGAGCAGATCCGAACTGTAAAAGTGGTTTCAAAGATTTCTGGGTGCCGGATCCAGAATTCTGGATGCATGATTAGGATTTGGCACTGGGGAAAATAATTGAAAAATAAAGAAAAACAGAAATAAAACAGAGTTTCATACTTACCGAGACTCGGTGTCATGGCGGCACACTGCTCCGGGTCGCGTATTCACTTCCTGTACTGTGCATCATATACACACAGCTTTCCGTGTTTTCTGCACCCACCGACCGTCTTCTTGTCTGTGATTGGTTGTAGGGAGACGCGCTCCCTGCCTGTGACAGTGTCTGCTTGTCAGGCAGTCATTGCGGCTGTCATTGTCTGATCAGCCAGTGGTCGTGCTCTAAGGCCACTGACTATGTAGCAGAGCTGAAGCGGCGTGGGACCTCATGTGGATTATGCCGGAGCTGCAGGTTGTTGGGGGTTAATAAAGTGATGAAGGAGGGTTCGTGTTTTTATATTTTTTTCCAAATAAAGGATCTTTCTCTGTGTCTGTGTTTATTTACTGTCATGTACAGGTTAGTGTGATGCAGGTATCTCATAGACGCCTGTGCTGTCACACTAACCTAGGGCTTAGTAGCAGCTGTGCGCTGCTATTAACCCCTTATTACTCCGATTGTCACCACTCCAGGGCAATCGAGAAGAGCCGGTATTGCACCAGGATTTTCACATCAAATAGATGCGGCAATACCAGGCAGCTGCGGGCTGAGAATACCAGCCCCCAGCCGGCATTATCAAGGCTGGAGATGAAAATTAGGGGGGACCGCAAGTCATTTTTTTTTTAATTATTTAATTAAATAACAAAAAAGCCACTCGGCGACACAGCTGCACACACTTCTGACAGGACCGTGCATGTCTTTCTAGGTACATGCACACTCATGCTCAGAGCACGGCAGGCCATGCCAGCTGATGACATGTCAGACTTGTACGAGTCCGTCAGCGCATCCCCAGCACAGCCGCACACACTTCTGGCAGGAGCGTGCATGTGTTTTTGTGTACATGCACGCTCATGCTGAGAGAGTGCAGGCTGTGCCGGCTGATATCATGTCAGATTTGTACGAGTCTGACAGCGCATCACCGGCACAGCCGCACACTTCTGACAGGAACATGCATGTGTTTCTGAAAGACATGCATATTCACCATACTGACCTGCAGACACTTGCACTGCTTTCCCCGCGCACTGCCTGTCCTGCCGCCTGTGATTGGTTGCACTCAGCTGACATGCTGCCACTCAGGGTGGGGGCACATCTAGCTGCAGCCAATTACATTCACCGGTGGGCAAAACAATGAATATTGAATTGTCGGCTCCGGAAGGGAAACGTGGCCTGGAAGGAGTTTGCTGCCATGACACAGCCTCAGGTGAGTACACCGCACGCGCTTCTATCCTCTGTCCCCTCCACACATTTTTTTAATAACCAGATTCTGGTCCCCATAGACTTAAATGGGCACCGGAATCCAAAGCGGATCTGGATTTTTTGTGCAATCTGGCAAGGATCCGCTGGTTCCGGATTTTGGCGGATTTGATCAGCCCTAGTTGGAACTCTAAAAAGCGTCAACGGATCAGACATTTATTTCTAAACATATTGGACTTCATGCTTGTGGTAAATTTAGGATAATATTTTTTGAATTTATTTATGAAAAAATTTAAAATTTTATGAAAATTTTCACAATTATAAAACTTTTCATTTTTATACCCTTAAACCTGAGAATGATACACTTTTTTTTGGTTAGGAAGTTAGAAGGGTTTACAGTTTATCAGCAATTTCTAATTTTTCCACCAAATTTACAAAACATTTTTTTAGGGACCACATCACATTTGAAGTGACCTTGAAAGGCCTAGGTGACAGAAAATACCTAAAAGTAACACCATTCTAAAAACTCCACCCCACAAAGTACTCAAAATCATACCCAAGTGTTAATCATTTATGTGCTTCACTGTAACTAAGGCCCGTTTCACACGTCAGTGAAAAACAGTGACGTTTTTCACTGGCGTGTAAAACACGCACATGTCCCTGCGTGTGCCGTGATTCACGGCACACGTGGGTTGTCTAAGTGCAATCCGGGCTCTGTTCTCCGTGGCTCGTGATTGCACTTAGAAAACAACTCACCTGTGCGCGCTCCCGCTCTCCATGGTGCTGATCGCTCCCGTGGTGCACCATCCCGCCGGCGCTGACCCCCGCAGCAGCTGCTTCCGGGTCGGCTGTGTCGCGCATAATGAATATGCGCGACAATAATGAGCCGGCTCAGAAGCAGCAAGCTGCACGGGCTGCAGAGGACATCGCTGGACGCCGGGTGAGTAAAAATGATTTTTTATTTTAAAAGCACGTTTTTTTCTGGCACGTGTTTCACGGACCACACCACTGCGTGGTCCGTGGAACATCAGTAATGCCAGAAAAAAATGGACATGTCTCCGTGCGGCAATCACGCACATGCGGGTACGCTGCACGGAGACACGTGCAGTGAAAAATCACTGATGTGTGAGCAGACCCATTCATTATAATGGGTCTGCGTATGTCAGTGATTCTGGTACGTTTTAAAAAAAGCACAAACGTCCCAGAATCACTGACGTGTGAAAGGGGCCTAAAACAATGTGATAGGAAAAAAATATAATTATACTTTTCCCCAGAAAAATATTACTTTAGCCTCAAATTTTTGATTTTCTCAAAGGTAAAGAGAGAAAATGCACCATAGAGTTTGTTGCACAATTTCTCCTCTGTGCATCATTCAATACCACATACTGTATGTAGTGGAATTTTGCTGTTTAGGTGCAAGGCTTGGAAGGAAAGTTTGAAAAATTGTTTCTAATAGATAGTGGATGCCATGTCACGATTGGAGAGCCCCTGTTTTCCCTGATTAGTTGAGATACCTGATGTAAGCTAGACCTCTCAAGGAATTTATCAAAATGATTGGTGAGCACCTTGAACCCTCAGGTGCTTCATAGAATTTCAGAATGTTGAGCCGTGAAAAAAAAAAAATTATCACAAAAATGTTGCTTTACCCAAAATCTTTCATTTTCACAAGGCTAGCAAGAGAAAACTAACCATACAATTTGTTGTGCAATTTCTCCTGAGTATGGTGATATCCCATATATGGTGGAAATCTACTGTTTGGGTGCATGGCAAGGCTAGGAATTGAAGGAGCATAATTGGAATTTAGGGCACAAAATTGTCTAAAATACATAGTGGACGCCATATCGCGTTTGGAGAGACCTGATGTGCTTAAACAATGGAGTTCCCCCACAAGTAACCCCATTTTGGAAACTATACCCCTCAAGAAAGTTATCTACAGGGTTGGCAGGTAGGGCAAACAAAAACTAGGGCTATAAAGGCAAGTCATGTTCCACTCCTTTGGTCCTAAACTTATTCTTCTGTATTCTTTGGAGCAATATTCTATTTCAATTTTTGTCACAATTATATCACTAGGACTGTGAAGTGAATTTAATTTTTATAAAAATAAAAATATTTTATGAACTTTATGTTATACAATTCATCATTGAAATTGTTACAGAAAATGAAGTATTTACCTCAAAAATTAATAATGCAACCTATACATTTGAGATGAGCTAACATAGGTCGGTTCTCTAAGCCTTAACGAACAAACGCTGCATTCGCCAAACCGTTTGCACCTTTTTGAACCTTTTCTAACCCCATTGAATTCAATATTCAATGGGAGGCCAAACGTAAGGCAGAGAAAACACCTTTAGGGGGGTCGAAAAGCTTCCAAAACAGCAAAAATATGTTTTTCACTCCAGCACCACTGTTTTGGCTTAGACATAATTTGGAGACCCGTCTTAGAATCTTGATATTTAACAGCATTGCAGAGTGGCAGAGCAGAGTGAGAAGGCAGAATGACAGGGCATAGTAGCATGGCAAAGCACAGTGACAGGGTAGAGTATCAGGGCAGAGTGGCAAAGCAGAGTGACAGCACAGAGTGGCAGGGAAGAACACAGTGCCAGGGCAGAGTGTCAGGGCAGAGTGTCAGGGCAGATTGGCAGTGCAGAACAAAGTAACAGAGCAGAGTGAGAAGGCAGATTAACAGAGCAGTGTGACAGGAAAGAGCGGCAGAACAAAGCAGAGTGGTAGAGCAAAGCAGAGTGGTGGGGAAGAGTGACAGGGAAAAGTGCTAGGGCAAAGCGACAAGGCAGAGTGACAGGACAGAGTGACGGGATAGAATGGCAGGGCAGAGTTAAAAGAGTGGCAGGGCACAGTGGCAAGACAAAGTGGCTGGACAGAGCAAAGTGGCAGGGAAATGTTATGGGACAAAGTGAAAGGGCAGAGTGGCAGGGCAAAGTAGCATGGAAGGGCAGAGTGAAATGGAAAAGTGACAGGCAAGACAGAAGGGCAGAGTGACAGTTCATAGTGTCAGGCCAGAGTGTCAAGGCAGAGTGTCAGGGCAGAGTGGCAAAACAGAGTGGAATGGCAGAGTGGCATGCAGTCAGAACATAGTGGCAGGGCATAATGACAGAGCAGAGTGGCAGGGCAGAGCAGATTAGCAGAGTAGAGTGGCAGAGTGACAGGGCAGAGTGATAGGTAGAGTGGCAAGGCAGAGCTAAGTGGCAGAGTAGAGTGACAGTGCAGAATGATGTGGCACAGTGGCAGGGCAGAGTAGAGTGACAGGCAAGAATGGCAGAGCAGAGTGACATGACAGACACATTACAGAGTAACAGGACAGAGTGGAAGGGTAGAGTGAAAGGGCAGAGTGAAGGAGCAGAGTGACGTGGCAGAGTGGCAGGGAAGAGCAGACTGGCAGGGCCGAGTGACAGTGAGTTTTATCTTATAGTAATAGATGTGTCATCTTTGAGATATAGGTATCTAACTACCATCTTTCTCTCCACCTACAGTATACATATACTGTATATCTATCTATCATCTTTGTATCTAAATAAATATATACGGTATTAGTGATAAGTGAGCAGTAACATACTTGTGTATTTGGTAATTAGCAGTTGGATGCTCAGACGGGCTCAACTCGTGTACTGAAGATATTCTGGAAAAATACTTGAGCTCCCCATTGACTTCCATTATACTCTGTACACGAGTTGAACCTGTCTGAGCATAGTAGTTTATATATACAGTAGTATCATATATATATATATATATATATATATATATATATATACATAGATAGATAGATAGATAGATAGATATTGATTACATATATATATATATATATATATATATATATATATATATATATATATTGCCAATGTACAGTGCCTACAAGTAGTATTCAACCCCCTGCAGATTTAGCAGGTTTACACATTCAGAATTAACTTGGCATTGGGACATTTGGACTGTAGATCAGCCTGGAAGTGTGAAATGCACTGCAGCAAAAAATGATGTTATTTCTTCTTTTATTTTTTTTTTTTTTAAATTGTGAAAAGTTTATTCAGAGGGTCATTTATTATTCAACCCCTCAAACCACAAGAATTCTGTTTGGTTCCCCTAAAGTATTAAGAAGTATTTCAGGCACAAAGAACAATGAGCTTCACATGTTTGGATTAATTATCTTTTTCCAGCCTTTTCCAACTAATTAAGACCCTCCCCAAACTTGTGAACAGCA
This sequence comes from Anomaloglossus baeobatrachus, assembly GCF_048569485.1. Lineage (NCBI taxonomy): Eukaryota > Metazoa > Chordata > Amphibia > Anura > Aromobatidae > Anomaloglossus > Anomaloglossus baeobatrachus. Next base: position 167,832,222 of record NC_134360.1, read on the forward strand.
CTCATACTTGGTCAACATGGGAAAGACAAAGGAGCATTCCAAGGCCATCAGAGACAAGATCGTGGAGGGTCACAAGGCTGGCAAGGGGTACAAAACCCTTTCCAAGGAGTTGGGCCTACCTATCTCCACTGTTGGGAGCATCATCCGGAAGTGGAAGGCTTATGGAACTACTGTTAGCCTTCCACGGCCTGGACAGCCTTTGAAAGTTTCCACCCGTGCCGAGGCCAGGCTTGTCCGAAGAGTCAAGGCTAACCCAAGGACAACAAGGAAGGAGCTCCGGGAAGATCTCATGGCAGTGGGGACATTGGTTTCAGTCAATACCATAAGTAACGTACTCCACCATAATTGTCTCCGTTCCAGACGAGCCCGTAAGGTACCTTTACTTTCAAAGCGTCATGTCAAGGCTCGTCTACAGTTTGCTCATGATCACTTGGAGGACTCTGAGACAGACTGGTTCAAGGTTCTCTGGTCTGATGAGACCAAGATCGAGATCTTTGGTGCCAACCACACACGTGACGTTTGGAGACTGGATGGCACTGCATACGACCCCAAGAATACCATCCCTACAGTCAAGCATGGTGGTGGCGGCATCATGCTGTGGGGCTGTTTCTCAGCCAAGGGGCCTGGCCATCTGGTCCGCATCCATGGGAAGATGGATAGCACGGCCTACATGGAGATTTTGGCCAAGAACCTCCGCTCCTCCATCAAGGATCTTAAGATGGGTCGTCATTTCATCTTCCAACAAGACAACGACCTAAAGCACACAGCCAAGAAAACCAAGGCCTGGTTCAAGAGGGAAAAAATCAAGGTGTTGCAGTGGCCTAGTCAGTCTCCTGACCTTAACCCAATTGGAAACTTGTGGAAGGAGCTCAAGATTAAAGTCCACATGAGACACCCAAAGAACCTAGATAACTTGGAGAAGATCTGCATGGAGGAGTGGGCCAAGATAACTCCAGAGACCTGTGCCGACCTGATCAGGTCTTATAAAAGACGATTATTAGCTGTAATTGCAAACAAGGGTTATTTCCCAAAATATTAAACCTAGGGGTTGAATAATAATTGACCCACACTTTTATGTTGAAAATTTATTAAAATTTAACTGAGCAACATAACTTGTTGGTTTGTAAGATTTATGCATCTGTTAATAAATCCTGCTCTTGTTTGAAGTTTGCAGGCTCTAACTTATTTGCATCTTATCAAACCTGCTAAATCTGCAGGGGGTTGAATACTACTTGTAGGCACTGTATGTAAAGTGCTGTGGAATTAACAGCGCTTTATAAATGAATAAATATTATATTATTATTATTATTATTATATACAGTATATATACTCCAGCTGCCATGAGGCCCCTAACATTTTAGTTACACAGCTGTTCCAACACTCACAATAGAATATGGCCACAGCTTACCTCCCCTTCCCTTCACTTTGACTTCTGCACAGAGCATGCCTAGAAAACTCTCCCATTGAAGTCGATGAGTCATCTCCAAACTATACGATCCTATTTCTATGTGGTTGTGGTAAAGCACATTGCTAAATGCTGTTAACAGCAGGCAGATGGCTGCCCCCATAATCACGTACAAAAATAGCATATTTCTACACAAGAAATAAAACAGATTAGAGGAAAAAAGAATGAGTCACTATCTGGTTTTAGGTGGAAAGAAAAAGGTGATTTTGAGCGATCCCTAATATTATTTTTTACTTTCATCATAACAAATACAGATAAAAGCAAATACATCGTAGATACAGATAACGTTTTCATGGATCTTGGTCAACGAGTAGTAGTTGTTGCCAAAAACATGGGTAATGTGCTAGAATAAAAGAGCAAAGTTAGAAATATACCAGTAAGGTGAATGTAAAAATGGCAGAAGTGACACAGGTAAAAGTGACAATACAGTGAAATGGTTAACAAAGAATATTTTAAACAAAGCGTTGTTAAATGAGTAAAATATCAGATTTTTTTCTGCAGTTGCATCCTGTTACAGCTAAACTGTGCTCTGCGGGAGCCGTCACATTCAGGCACTGTCAATGGAAAGAAATATTTGCACAGTGAATAAAAGGCTTTTTCTAAGGAAGGTGAATACTTTGCTAATGGCTTATGTAACAGAGGGGTTTCTAATTCAACAAGGGAAAATGTAAACCTCCATGCTCTGTCTGTATCCTGTTATAGTGAACGGCTGCTTTGTGCTTCATCCACGCTCAGGTTGCAATGATAATAGGAGATTGCTGAGAACGGATAATGCAGAGAGAGAAATAAATATATATATAAATGTGGCAGCTGAATAAAACCTTTGCAAAGGAGAAACATTAAAAAGGAGAGAGTTTAAAATAGAATTCTAATCAGCAGCCAGAACGATTGGATCGTAAAAGTGATTGAGATGTCACAGATAGTTGGAAATGAGAAAAGTGCAAGATGGAAGGCATAAGAGAGGATTCGTGTGCGGTCTCCTAACTCCTGCGGTGCTAGAGAGGCCTTTTGTACCACACAACACAGTGTGCGATAGTAACGTTCTAAGTGCCTCTTCTATCTAACACAAACCTGCTCGTAAAAGTCGGAGTTGTAGGTAACAATCCAATTTATCTATTCTTTCCATGCTATTTCAAGGACAAATTTAGACCATCATATATAGAGAATGAATGAAAAGTTGGGAATATGCTACCAAGAGTGCTCTCTACCATCGAAAACAGAATAAAGGAAAGCTTTGCCAACAGATTTAGGACTACAGTTTCGATTATGAGCTGAAATTTGAATGTATACTAAAACTAATTTGTTTCTATTTGTTAAAAGAGCGTCAAGCCGAAAAAACATTGGCCACCCCTGGAAGTTCCTAGCATCGCCTAATCCTACATTTAAACCATCTGACCATGGATGTTAGGCCTAAGACATACGGCAAGAAAAACCCAGCGAGTGAAATGCGATAAAACATGGCATTCCACTCGAACCAATATTACTCTATGGGGCCGCTCCCATGAGCAATTATTTTCTCAGCCCTAATCAAACCGCGAAAACAGTCGCAGCATGATGCAAGTGTAATGTGATCCTGTTTCACTTGCACCGATTCAAGTTTATGGGGTGAGAAAAACATCGCACTGCACTCGCATTACACCGGTGCGATGCTAGTGCAGTGTGATTCTCGCATCAGCCGGCAACGGAGGAGATAGGGAGATAAATCCCTCCCTCCCCTCCGCAGCACTGGCCCTCCCCTCCGCAGCATCGGTGCCAGCCCTCCCCGCACAGCTGTGGGCTGATCACACGATTGGACCACAGTCGCATGACCCTCGCATGACACTTGGCTCCCGCTGTGCGAGCGTGAGCCAAGTGTCAAGCAAGGACTCGCACATAACCCCGTGTGGCCTCAGCCTTAACCGCCAATCTGCTATATTCACGCAGATCAGTGGTCATTGCTTCCATACCCACAGAAGGATTGGTAATATAAACATTCTGTGGATATAAAATATTATGTTCTCGGCAGCACACTTACCATTTACACAGGACCATGTGCTGCCCACAAATAATAATAATCTTTATTTCTATAGCGCCAACACATTTTGCAGACCTTTACAATTCCGAGGTTCATAAACAAGCAAATATAAGTAACCATTATAGAAGATACAATAAAGCAAAAATAAAGACAACCCTGATCATAAGAGCTTACAATCTACAACAGGGTGAGGTGGGAGTGAGAAGGTAAAAGTACTTATTTACAACGACGCTCCAGCCATCTCCAAACAAATGTAGGATTGATAAAGGCTGCATGAACCAGTCACCAGCCAATCTTTGCCTTTGGGTATAGTGGAGTTTGAGGGAGTATTAATGTTCTGCAAAATAGTGGAGGGGATATGTATGAATTGAAATTAATTTGTACACTTGCTTTAAAATCATTTCACCCACTGAATGATTGTTTTGTCCAATCTTCAGGTGATTATTGGCCTGTTTAGACAGATCGATCGGGGAAATGAGCCATAATGATTGTCGGTTTATCTAAATGGTAATATCTTATTACATTTTATTATATGGAATAGTAAAATCTTATTACATATTCTTATATGGAATGGTAATATCTTATTATATGACCACTCTCAAATGTATTTCTTTCTAATGACCCATTTATTCACAAATGTTCATCAAGGCAGGCTGCATGGCTTGTACTGATTTATGATGTCTATGGCCACGGTAATGATTGAACAACCAGAATTCAATTACTAAAAGGAGTGTTCTGACACATTTTGTCCTTATAGTATATCTCCAGTGTACAGTATTGCAAACATATGCAGACACTGTGTAATTAAAGGTAAAAAATAAAGCATGCTCTATAATATACTGGTAAAAAATATTGGTTAAAGAGATCTTGTCAGCAGGATTTAGAACTATAAAGGAAACCCATGACGATAATGTCGCTGTGATGCTGCTTAAATTGATACCTTCAGTGAAGGAATTCGATCTGTGGTTGTTAAATAAACATCCTCTAAAGTTTTCATCTGATGATGTCTTCTGTGCACTGTGGCGGGACTTGCGGGTTGGGTGTTCTTCTCTGCTCCTTCTCCTGCCTCCTCTGTTTCTTCTTCAGGTCGCTGATTATTCAGTCACCTCCATCTTTTTTCTAATTCTGCGCAGCTGCAGCCATCATTGAGGTGGACACGTACACAATATGATTCTGTGAGCGGTCTGCATGTCTTTAATATAATGGCATCAGAAGCAGAAGGCACAGATTGAGATTTCAGCTAAATGACTTCTTCATTAAGCCAAAATCTCGTTCTTTGCATGCGCCTGCACACATGCCATTTTAAGACAGTGCATAGTGTAACTCTACAGAATATCTTCAATAAAATGGTACTAGAGACTAAGCACGGGTGCAGATCGAGATTTTGGCATTATGACCTATTCATTAAGCCGAAATCTCAATCTACCCATGAGCCGCCCCGGTGCCATTTCATTAAGGACCGACCGTGCATAGTGTGATTCTACAGACTGTCTTCACTTGCGCCGGGGGCGACGCATCTGTAGAATGAGATTTTGACTTAATGTCCACTTTGTACTCTATCACCATTTTATTGAAGGCCTACAGACCAACCACAGAATCACACTGCACACACGCTGCCCACCGCAATGATGGCGGCAGCGGCATGGAATTTCACAAAGGAAGCAGGTCATTGAACAATCAGTGATCTGTAGAAAAAACAGAGGATGCTGGGGAAGGGGTGGAGAAGAAGAAGAAGACTCTAACCCCATGTCTCACCTCGATGCACAAAATTGCAGAGAAGACATCATCAGATGAAATCTTTAGAGGAAGATTATTCAGCATAGATCAGATTCCTTCACTGCAGGCATCCATTTAATAGCATCTCTGCACCATTATGGCCATGAATTTCCTTTATATTGTTAAATCCTAGGTTCTCTTTAACATGTAGACCAATAAATAGAATTAATTAGTGAATATGTGTTGTTTACATTAATCTTTAAGTCCTATTTTTGTTATTTTAAACACAAAAGGGTCAGTTTTAGGTTAAAATGACAAAAGCAATATAGATGTATCCTGTACTAACCATTATTGTAATATTACACTAAAGCAAGGGTTCCCAACCTGTGGCTCAGAAGCCACATGTGGTTCTCAGGCCTATGAATTGTGTCTGACAGTTGTCTCCCAGCTTAGTACATTAGTACCACTAGAACCACAAAAGGTTTTTTGATAAAGGTAGAATATAATTTTCATACACCACTAAATTAACTACCCTCATAAAAATATATTTTATTTATAAATATTGAAAAGGAACACCTATAATGTTCTCTCATATGGCAAACACAGAAACATAAAAGACACACAAAAGTGCAGGTGTCAAACAGTGCTTTACCCGCACCAGATGATAGCCCGGAACAGATGGTCAATTGAAAGGAAAATTAGATGATTTTCAATATATATCAGGATAGGACTAATCTATATAGTTCCTATACTCCCCCTTCCTGACAGCGGAGGGTGTCTTAATGTTTTGGACATCCCCCACTCCTGTCCCTATTAGCCTCTAGCAGGGGAAGCCACCACCAGGAAAAGTGAAAACTAATGTTATACAAACAGAACTACAAACATATAACACTGACAAATATGCGTTAGAATGTCAATAGTTCTCCAAATCAGTATAGTTTCCCTATTAGAAGAACACTAGACTGTTAGGTAAGAGTCGAGAGGTCTACTTATCTTATAGACACCCTCAACTCTCCCGACGCGTTTCACTCCCCTAACGCAGTACAGGGGATCATCAGGGGATCAAATTAGAATCACTCCTCAAAAATGACACAAAAGAGACTACTATTTTCAGTCACGAGGAAAGTCTTATTTTTCCTTTGTTAGTAAATGGAATGGTCAATAGACGTTCATTCTAATACGGCCACCTGTTACAGTTTCCTATTGACTAGTTCCTGATATTAGATGTACCAGGATACTGTACAAGCATCAATGGAAGACTTCTTTTCCAGCGACAGATCTTAGATAAACAGTTTGGTGTGCTCTAAAATAGTGCTAGTGATGGCGGCAATCTGACATTCCACGGTGCGTTCTGGAAGAAGACAGTATTTGGGAGCTCCCAGCGTTAAGAGTGTTTTGTGTTTTGATACTCGGGACTTATCTGTCCTTGCTGGTCGAGCCCCAAGAAAATCGGGAAGGACTATAGCTATTGACGTCCTGAGTGATGGGTGACATATTGATGCACCATTAGGTAGGGAAACATCTTTTTTCCCCCTTCCCCCTTTTCTTAGCAGGACTGGCTGATGTAAGCCGTGCACATTGTAACAAAGTGTAAACCGCCACGATTAGTTCATTTTTTCTCCTCATCTATATCAGAAATCAGAGTGGATATAAAGCACTATTTTAGAGCACACCAAACTGTTTATCTAAGATCTGTCGCTGGAAAAGAAGTCTTCCATTGATGCTTCTACAGTATCCTGGTACATCTAAGATCAGGAACTAGCCAATAGGAAACTGTAACAAGTGGCCGGATTAGAATGAACGTCTATTGACCATTCCATTTACTAACAAAAGAAAAATAAGACTTTCCTCGTGACTGAAAATAGTAGTCTCTTTTGTGTCATTTTTGAGGAGTGATTCTAATTTGATCCCCTGATGATCCCCTGTACTGCGTTAGTTAGGTGAAACGCGTCGGGAGTGTTGAGGGTGTCTATAAGATAAATAGACCTCTCGACTCTTGCCTAACAATCTAGTGTTTCTCTAATAGGGAAACTATACTGATTTGGAGAACTATTGACATTCTAACGCATATTTGTCAGTGTTGTATGTTTGTGGTTCTGTTTGTATCACATTATTTTTCACTTTTCCTGGTGGTGGCTACCCCTGCTAGAGGCTAATAGGGACAGTGAGGGTGAGTCATCTGGAGCGGGGGATGTCCAAAACATTAAGACACCCTCCGCTGTCAGGAAGGGGGAGTATAGGAACTATATAGATTAGTCCCATCCTGATATATATTGAAACTCATCTAATTTTCCTTTCAATTGACCATCTGTTCCGGGCTATCCTCTGGTGTGGGTAAAGCACTATTTGACACCTGCACTTTTGTGTGTAATTATGTGTCTGTGTTTGTCATATGAGACAACATTATAGGTGTTCCTTTTAAATATTTATGAAAAAAATATATTTTTATGAGGTTAGTTACATTAGTACAACGCATAGCAAGTAGTTAGGAAGAGAGCGTCTGCCCATGGTGACGTTTGTGAGTAGCACAACACAGTAGAGGAGACTTGGATGCATATACTAGCCTTGGGGGTATAGCGAGAAAGTATACTAATATTTGACTAGGATGATACTGCCAGTCGGAAGAGGTGATTGAAGCTGGATGCAATAGTTTGGTGGGGTGTTTGATGCATGAATAGTGAATCGGGGTAAGGTAGGTCCCCCTTTATGTAAGTATACAGCCTGATGTGTGGGAAAACTTGAGATGTCATTATGCGGTAAGGGCTCTGGGGGTCATTACTTTGAGGAAATCGGAGCATAATATCACTACTCGAGGGAGACAGGAGGGAGTACAGATAAATATGGTTTGTCAAGTAACATATTGAGGACCACTCTATTAAAGTAGCTCTTTCAGGACCATGGATAGAGGATTTCCTGGTTGCTTTGTGAATATCTCTAGAGTCCTGAACTTCCAGATTTTATCCCCACCTCTTTTGAATGTGTTTTATTACTGACAATATGCTAATGCTTTTAAAAGAATATTAAATGCACAATATGGATTAAATTCTGAAAATAATTATACTTCTTGAATGCATTAGATCCCCTTAGAGAGGAGCAATCTGTTTATGAAGGTGACATTTCTCACCTTCACTCCCAGTGTCCATCTCAGGCAATATTTTTACTGTACAGTGAATTCTAAGTGCATTTTTCTCTGTGTTCTCCCAATGAGCTTCAGTAAATAGCACATACCCTCACACAACCCTATTGATTTCCTAATGATATGCACAGGAGGCAGTCCCCTGGCGCTGGCCTGTCACTTTGACTAATCATCTACTTTTTTCTCTTGGCAATATTACAACTGAATGAAAAGCAGCATTGTCAATGATGGTTTACCAACACTGCTCTAGAATTCCAGAACATGTTATTAATATAAACTTGCACGCTGAAAATCAATCAGAATCAATGAGATTTTTCTGTGGTTGACCTTTAATAAATCTTTATTGCTTTTAATATTAACTGAAAATATCCGCTCCGACCTAAGTTCCAGAAGCTTCAGATTAATCACTATTAAATCAAGTAACAAAAACATCTTGCAAACATTAATGCTTTAGGTGCATTACCTGCGTCCAGATATAAGTAAGGACCCAGGTTTTCCCTTTCAGTTGTTGTCTTCTGACATGTTTAATTAAAGGATTGTGACCTGCAGAAGGGGTCCAGTACGGTGACACCTCGTGATCACTCCTCAGCATGGGACTCTTCCAGGCAAAGGGATTTCAAAATCTAAACAAAATGAACCAATTACAAATCCATCTAACAATCAACCAACAGTTGGTGAATTGGACACCTTCATAATGTCTACATATGCAATATCTACTAATTTACTCTAAGTTGTTACAAGGGTTAAATTCAATAGACTCATGTAGTATTGTTACCTACTAGTATCATTAGAGATGAGCAAATCAGTCCATTAAAGATAGGGTAAAAGTAAAATCTCCTAAAATCTTTAATTACAATGTACATTTGAACACTTTGAGATTTCATTTGAGATTTGAAAAGAAAAAAGAAAATTGCTTGAAACCATTTTCCACACTAGTGAACCACCAGAGTGGGATAATATCCTTTTGTGGAGCTGAGTGGGCGTCCACATAATGCCCAGCTGCTATAACATGACATTCCAGTTTATCAAGTGGATTTTCAGTAGATCAGTGGTTTTTAGGGTCATTGGAGATCAGTGGTCCAAGTGGAGCACAGTCAGATGTAGAGCTAAGTGGTATGCACAACGTAGTTGGATTCATCTCGTAGAGCTAAGTAGTATGCACAACATAGTTGTCTTTCATCTCCAGATTCATCAGAAACTTGGATTAGATGTGTTATTCTTTTGCTCCCTCCTTCATTTCCAGTACTGTCATCCGCACAAATATATTCACCAAAATTTAAATTTTTGGCAAAAATTCTGCAAATGTTGCAAATTCAATTTTCAAACAATATGTTCATTTCTAAGTATCTATACTGCCATGATCTAAGATAATATTAAATTACATTAAAAACATTTATTAAGCTTCCATCTTTCTTTTACAGTGATGCTGTACAGCAGACCTGCACAATATATGGCCCGAATTGCGCTGGTCAAGGTTTCCTGGTGGCCCGCAGAGAACTGGGAGATTCCAGTACTCATTTTCCAATATTCAAATGTATTTACACCTATGAGATGAGAATATCTTTGAATCCATGAGCACTGGGACAGGGCCAGAGTAGCGATTGTCAGCCCCTGCCATTAAGTACAGCAGCGTGATGAGTGTCTGTGTGGATGCTATAGAGAGGGGCAACATGGCGGGATATTAAGTAGAGGTGCAGTGTGTGCAGGAGGACATTAAGGAGATGGGCACTGTGTGGGGATAATAAGAAGAGGGGATGTGTGGTGGTGATATTACGGAGAGAGGCAGTAGGCAGTATGGGGGATATTAAGGAGAGGGGATGTTTGTTAGGGATATTATGGAGAGGGGAAGTGTGGGTGGGAAATTTTGTGCAGAAAGCACAGTGAGAGGGAATTACTTATACAGGGGCACAGTATGAGAATATTTTTATTCAGGAGCATTCTAATAATACATTTATTTTTAAGAAATTTTTTGTTTAAAAGAACAGAGAGTCCTCAGTGGTTGAAGTGGTTTATTTTTAAGGACACTTTGTTAGGATGTGCTGCAGCAGAATGGAGAAGGAAGTCTACAGAGTTGAGCTTTGTGTATAAAATCTTATCAAGATTTCTGTATTATATGGAGGCAGAAGAGAACTTCAATCATAGAAGATTCTTGGATGTTCTTGGATGTATTTGTTTAACTGTGATACTGTTTATGTCTCATAAGTACTGTAGTTTCTGTATAGTCCGTAGCCTGATAGTGGCTGTTAAAAACAACTCTCACATCTCCTTACCATTGTTAAGGACATACTCAGAGTTGCAGGTTCATGTGATACAATTGTTTATGGGGCTGACCTAACACTGCAATTGATTTAAACTTGTACTAAACTTCATGATCTGTTCATGTACTGACAATGTTTCAGATGCTGGATTTATTTACTGAGGGTCATTCTGTCACTACATACAAGTACTGACGGTGGTTCTGGCACTGTATTCATGTACTGACACTGGTTCTAATCTTGTACACATGTAGCAATCCATAACTTGCTTCATAACTATTGTATCGCTCTTGGTGAGTGAGAGTTGACCCACTGAACCACAGGGGGGACCCAGGTTTACCATGACGTGGGAAGGGCTCGGGACTTTGGCAACTAAGCGGGGTTTGGGTGACAGCAGGACCAAGGTCAATGAAATGGAATGGACAGGCACTGGTAGGTTAAACAGGGCAGAACCAATAACACACTCTGGATGAGAACAGGTGCACAGGTACAGCCAGGTAGAGGACATCAGGCACAGGTCATCTGGCACAGGACATCAGAAGGGACTCCGGTCATCAGAGAACAGGTTAAGGACTTCAAACATAAGCTTTGTAATTCAGGTATGGAACATCATAAGGGATAGACTGGATATCGGACATAGGTCATCAGGCAAGGATCATCAGGCACAGGACAACGGATATCAGGGCACAGGATATCAGGCAGGTGCAGCCAGAATTGCAATGGCTGAGGAGGCAGGACGACAGGTGCAGGATACAGGATGCTACCAGGACACAGACAGGACAAGTCAAGGGCCAGACAGAATAGACACAGCAGACTCAGAGCTGGTTACAGTCATATGAAAAAGTTTGGGCACTTCTATTAATGTTAACCTTTTTTCTTTATAATAATTTGGTGTTTTGCAACAGCTATTTCAGTTTCATATATCTAATAACTGATGGACTGAGTAATATTTCTGGATTGAAATGAGGTTTAATGTACTTACAGAAAATGTACAATCCGCATTTAAACAAAATTTGATCAATGCAAAAGTATGGGCACCCTTATCAATTTCGTGATTTGAACACTCCTAACTACTTTTTACTGACTTACTAAAGCACTAAATTGGTTTTGTAACCTCATTGAGCTTTGAACTTCATAGGCAGGTGTATCCAATCATGAGAAAAGGTATTTAAGGTGGCCACTTGCAAGTTGTTCTTCTATTTGAATCTCCTAAGAAGAGTGGCATCATGAGCTCTTCAAAACAACTCTCAAATGATCTGAAAACAAAGATTATTCAACATAGTTGTTCAGGGGAAGGATTCAAAAAGTTGTCTGAGAGATTTAAACTGTCAGTTTCCACTGTGAGAAACATAGTAAGGAAATGGAAGAACACAGGTACAGTTCTTGTTAAGCCCTGAAGTGGCAGGCCAAGAAAAATATCAGAAAGGCAGAGAAGAAGAATGGTGAGAACAGTCAAGGACAATCCACTGACCACCTCCAAAGACCCGCAACATCATCTTGCTGCAGATGGTGTCAATATGCATCGGTCAACAATACAGCGCACGTTGCACAAGGAGAAGCTGTATGGGAGAGTGATGCGAAAGAAGCCATTTCTGCAAGCACGCCACAAACAGAGTCGCCTGAGGTATGCAAAAGCACATTTGGAAAAGCCAGTTACATTTTGAAAGAAGGTCCTGTGGACTGATGAAACAAAGATTGAGTTGTTTGGTCATACAAAAAGGCGTTATGCATGGAGGCAAAAACACGGCATTCCAAGAAAAGCACTTGCTACCCACAGTAAAATTTGGTGGAGGTTCTATCATGCTTTGGGGCTGTGTGGCCAATGCCGGCACCAGGAATCTTGTTAAAGTTGAGGGTCCCATGGATTCAACTCAGTATCAGCAGATTCTTGACAATAATGTGCAAGAATCAGTGACGAAGTTGAAGTTACGCAGGGGATGGATATTTCAGCAAGACAATGATCCAAAACACCGCTCCAAATCTACTCAGGCATTCATGCATAGGAACAATTACAATGTTCTGGAATGGCCATCCCAGTCCCCAGACCTGAATATCATTGAACATCTGTAGGATGATTTGAAGCGTGCTGTCCATGCTCGGCGACCATCAAACTTAACTGAACTGGAATTGTTTTGTAAACAGGAATGGTCAAATATACCTTCATCCAGGATCCAGGAACACATTACAGGTGACTAGAGGCTGTTATTTTTTCAAAAGGAGGATCTACAAAATATTAATGTCACTTTTATGTTGAGGTGCCCATACTTTTGCACTGGTCAAATTTTGTTTAAATGCGGATTGCACATTTTCTGTTAGTACAATAAACCTCATTTCAATCCAGAAATATTACTCAGTCCATCAGTTATCAGATATATGAAACTGAAATAGCTGTTGCAAAAACCCAAATTGTTATAAAGAAAAAAGGTTAACATTAATAGGGGTGCCCAAACTTTTTCATATGACTTTATATCCAGAAGTAGTGCTGGATACTAGCAGACCAGATAAGATAGGCTGGACCAAACAAACAGGTAGTAGGATCAAATGCTAATGACTTGCTCTGCTTCCTCCCATCAGGGGAGGGAGCCCTAAATATGTGTTGCTTCCCAGTGACTCGCCCACCCCAGGGCCTTAGGGGACTCGGTGTCGGGCCGGACTAGTCCGGGGTAGACAGCGGTGGCGGGGCCCGACTCCGTGACCCTGGTGGAGTCAATTAATGTGGCGATCTTGGAGAGGCGATGATGGGAGTTGTAGTTTATTTACATTCGTGACGCAACCTGTGGAATTGCGCAGCTGTGAAGCCGCAGCTGCTGGAGGTTACCTCGGTGGCTGATCTTGTGGCAGCTGAGATGGTTCTTGCTCCCCACAGGTGGAGCGGGTACCTCGGGGCAACCTTTAAAAGAGTCTATTGTGTTTGCTGATGAGGTGCAGGATAAAGCAGATGACACAGGGCTTGCAGTTAAGATGATTACTCACTGTTCAGTTTCAATGCTGCAGCTGACCGGTTACCCACGGAATGCCAGGATCCGCCGTCAGGGACCTCCGCCGATCCCGGATAGTTCAAGGGTCAGTACCGGTGCACCCCTCAATATGTCCTTTCTGGCTCTCACTAGCGCAAAACTGCACTTGGCTGTCCTGCGCCTCCACCACCGAGCCTGTCCAAGAGTAGCTGACCTAGGTATTCTATTGCTTCCACTGGCAGTTGATCTGTGTCAGGTTGTGGCCTCGGGTGCCTACAGCAATCTCCCGGGCCGTCGGTTTCACTAAAGGTAATGTCTTTCTTCTTTCAGCCTAGGGACCATCTCTGTGTTGCAGCCGGACCCCTCCACCCAGTATTCTAGTGGAACAGGTCCACGGGACGTTCGTACTTCCGTGGCATTCTGGAATCCCTTCTATTGGTGTAACCTGGGCCTAACAAGACCCCAGGATCTCCACCAAGAACCTCCTTCTGTCTCTGTCTTTCTGACCGCTGTCCTCTCCTGACAGCCCACCTCCACTTTCCTCGACTCCTTCCCACTCTCTCTCTCCTCTCTCTCACTGAACTTGAACTTACTGGTTCCCCTTTCCACTCCCTGACTCCTCCCACACCCTTCCCTGGTAGGCTCCACCCCCTCATGGACCAGTGAATGGGACTTAAGGACCCATAACCAGGTATACTGGTCGCTACTCTCAGCATTAATGGAGTGCCTGCCTTAAAACCTGACCCGGTGTGTGACCTACCAATTGGTGTGTGCAGGTTTTGTCTGTGAACCGGTAGATGACCCCATTCTGACCCGGGATGGGATACCACACCTCTGGGTGAGGTGCAGTACCTCTGTGGCGACAGAAGCCTCAGGGGCTCCACACCAGAAATAGGCTAGGGACACCGTAACAAGATGTGCAAGTTTCCTCTTAAGGGGACAAGAAGCACATAAGCGCCCTTGCCTGGAGAGCAGGGAAACCCTGCAGGGCCTGGGGAATAGGCAGAAGCTAGTAACTGATACACACATCGGCATCCACAGGATAACGAGCCAGGGGCCCCACTATACTTGGGCGGCAACACAGAGGACCACGTGACATGTGGGTGGCCTTGCCAGTGGAGGACTATGCAGCACAAGGATGGACAGGCAGGCAACACAGAGGACAACGCGATACATGCATGCCCAAAGGGACAAGCAGGCAGCTGAGGAGGTAACGGCATCGGTAGGGCTAGGGAGAGAGGCGAGTGCTGGGACGGGGACACTGGCGCTATATTATCTCTGTCTTCATATCTCCTCTTCTTAAGACCCAAAGAAAAAAAAATAAAAATAAAAAGGGCCTTCCATCGACATATGCAGTAGTTGTTGTACACCCTTGCTATACAGTCTTGCATCACCAAATTATTGGTTTGTGGTTCTTGTGTGCACTCCTGCACTCATAACACTCATTTTTAATCTCACTCATTTTGGAACTAAATGCCGTGTGACACTAACTGCACTTGCATTATAGCCATGAGATCCCAGGCTAATCAGGCTCACCTGGCATTAGTGTTTGTTTACATTTTAAACAAACCTATTCCCCCACCAAAAAAAAAATCTATATATGTATGTATTTATGTATGTATGTATGTAGATTTAAACAAATTCTTGTTTAAAGCAAATCAATCAGAAGATTTGTGCTATGTAATATGAAGACAGCATGCTATAGGCTTTATCACAGAGATTTCAGTGATGCAGCTTTTTTCCCACAGTGTGCAGTTGTTTATCTATAATGTTTGTTTTATCTTCAGAAAACAGTTCAACTAGTTTGGTATGCCCTCTGCTGTGATTTGCATCTCACTGTCTATACACATTGTTTATACATAGCCTGCTGTGGGAGAGGTTAGCTTTCTGAGCTCTGCTGCATTGCTAAATCAATGAACTCTGATTGTGTCACAGCTGCTGCACCCAGTAATCTAAGTGATACATCGTTAGATTAAGGATCTCTTTGCCTATATCATGCTGCTGCCGATGAGGTAGTAAACACTGGTTGACAGACTCCCTTTAAATCCATATGTCATAGACTTCAATTTTGTAAAAAAAAAAAGATCAGTTTGCTCTGCTCCATTTCCAAAGTACAAAGTAAACTGTTCTATTTTTTCATTAAAAACAGAAAGTTGAAAATCCAAAAAAATGAAGCTGTGTTGACACAAATTGAATATTTCCATCACAATAGGCAGTTGAGTTGATAAGTTGTATTCTAGTTCTCGGTTTCTGAAACAGAAGAGAATAATGTAATGTAAAAATCTAATGTGAACTCAACCTCATATGTGTAAATTTAGAACATCAATATATCCTCAGAACATCAATATTCCCTCAGCATATTTAGAAGAACTATTAAATATGTGAATTGCTCCCTTAACATCTGATTCCATCTCCTAATAAATTCAAGTTTAGTGGAAATCGAGCAACAAGCAACTAATTGAGGATTTATGTAATAAAGTGGCAGCTAAACATAACACTGTCTTCTCAAGAATTCCTCTCATACTACTTGCATTATTTTTCTTCCTTGTTTCATGGTCTTAAACTCTTAATCCTGGACCCTTCTTACTAACTCATTAAGCAAATGCCTCTCATTTTCAGTGATGAGTTATCAGTGCACAGGAGAATCCACATCAAGCAGCTTTTTAAAAATGAACAGACTCACTGGTTTTTAACTCTTCTATCAAGTCGGAAACTAATTATTTTGCAGAACAGGCACTTTTTTGACGATTGAACGATGCAAAACATTTTACCCTCTGTTATGTCTATATTTTTATCTATTAACTAAAATCTACCACTGATTAGAAAATATCAACTGTAAGCAAAAAAGTTCTTTATATAAATTGTCCCAAAATAATGTGATATATAAAAAAAAAATAATATTGTGGTACCGTGTTAGCAGGAAAAATTATGTAAACACTTTAATTCCCAAAAAAGACAAAAGCATCTAGGAATGGTACCCTTATTGGTTAACCAGAAAAATATTTGTAAGCTTTCAGAGTATAGAGGATTCTTCATCATCAGGTTTGTAAATTAAAGAGTTAAAGGGAACCTGTCAGGTGCAAAATACACCCAGAACGACGAGCAATTCTCAGTGCAAATTTTGAATCCCTGCCTAATCGTCCCTGTATACACTAGCATAGATAAAGAGATCTTTAGAAAAAGTATTTCTAAAGATTCTTTATCATATGCTAATGAGGCCAGGGACTAGTCATGAGGGAGTTACTTCATCCAACTAGCCATCCTCTTAGCATGTTAGTACACCCACAGGGATATGCTAACATGCTATTCAATGCATCATCATCAGCGATGATGGGTGTACCTGTGTCTGTGGTGAACACTGAGCTGAATGTCCTGCACTTCTGGTCATGCACACTAGACCTTCTGAAGCCAGGACGCGTACACCCGCCTTCATACGGCGCATTACCGGAACTGCGGCGCATTCAGCTCAGTGTTCACTGCGGACACAGGTACGCAAATCACCGCTGGTGACGCTGCATTGCATTGAATAGCATGTTGCACTCCCCTGTGAGCGCTCTAACATGCCAAGAGGTCAGACTAGTCAGAGGAAGTAAGACCCCCCATGACTATTCGCTGGCCTCATTAGCATATTAAAAAAAATCTTTCTAAATACTTTTTATAAAGATCTTTTTATCTATGCTACTAGATACAGGGATGATTAGGCAGGGATTAGCAATATGCACTGAGAACTGCTCGTGGTTCTGGGTGCATATTGCACCTGACAGGTTCCCTTTAAGAGTACAACATTAAAGAGGTGGTTCACTACTCTGCAATAGTGACCCGATCTCTGTAAAACTGATAAGGAAGTTTTTTTCTAAATACCATGATCAGCCAATTCTGCCTGTGAGTGGCGCTATTCCGGACTATTCATTCCCATGAAGTGACCCCAGGACTCCATGACCTCTAGGAACTGGTGATGTCACGTCAATTTCCAGTTGACCTGACAGCACGGAGCCCTGACCCAGTCTTCTTGAGTGACTGGGCTGTGGGAAGAGTATCACCGCTTGTCACAGCTTAGCATTGCTCCTGCTTGCTGCGCTCTGCTGTGAAGGAGAAAGCGTGTGACATGCTGCGCTGTGACGCTGCGCTGTGATGAGCGGTGAAACTCTGCCCAAAGCCCAGTCACTCAGGAAGACTGGGGCCGGGTTCGGTGTTGTCAAGTCATCTGGAAGTGACACCCCCAGTTCCTACAGGTCATGGAGTAAGGGGGTCACTTCATGGGCATGAACGGTCCACAATTGCACCACTCACAGGCAGGATTGGCTGATCAGTGGCACGGTGGCTCAGTGGTTAGCACTGCAGCCTTGCAGCACTGGGGTCATGGGTTCAAATCCCACCAAGGACACCATCTGCAAGGAGTTTGCATGTCCTCCCCGTGTTTGTGTGCGTTTCCTCCGGGTTCTCCGATTTCCTCCCACACTCCAAAGACATACAGATAGGGACTCTAGATTGTGAGCCCCAATGGGAACAGTCTTGCCAATGTATGTAAAAAGCTGTGGAATTAATAGCGCTATATAAATGAATAAAATTATTATTATTATCAAGGCATTTAGAAAAAGCCTTCCCTATCAGTTTTGCAGAGATGTGGTCACTACTGCAGAATAGTGAACCATCCCTTTAAAGATATGATACCTGAGATGGATAGGGTGATGCCTCCTTAAGATAAGCCAAGGTTATAAAACTAAGGTTTTTTTCACAAAAGCAAAGGTTGTCATAGAGCGATGGCTTAGTGATCTGGAGTGATCGGGAGCGTAGTGGACATAAGAAATGTGTCCATGTGATGAGTCAAAAATTCACGTTAAGGGGAATTTACACTGCAAAAAAATTGTGAGTGATAGTTGCTAAAAACAATCTTTTCACAATTATTTTGCCATGTAAGCAGATTAGCTCATGAACGAGCAAAAATGCTTGTTCATTGGGTGACATGGTCTTTTGTTCAGCTCTAAAGATAGTTCTTGGTTGAGCATTGTCCTGTGTAAACAGGACTTCCATGGAACACTTAAAGTACATTGATTACTTTGGTCTGTCTGTGCAAGTAGGCATATAAACGAGAGTTTACTGATTGGTGGTACAATCCGTGCCGCTATTCGGTCTATGTAAATGGACTCTTAGATTGAGTTGTTTTATAAAAAATCTGAATATCCTTATCACCTTGAATTATCAGGCTGCTTCGACCTGATGAATAAGCAAAATGATCGTTCATCTGGTGAAATGATCTTCTCCAAAGTACAAAAGATCCCCAGTCTCAGTGGTACATTGTCCTGTGTCCAACTCATTCCTTATAGCGTGCCTGTGTAGATTCATCCTCATTTGTAATGTTTGTTTAGTTTTCCCAATATAAGTTGGTCCAGGGGGCACCTTGCACATGGTATCATGTAGACCAGATTGGAGAATGTACAGTTAGGTCCAGAAATATTTGGACAGCGACACAATTTTCGCGAGTTGGGCTCTGCATGCCACAACATTGGATTTGAAATGAAACCTCTACAACAGAATTCAAGTGCAGATTGTAACGTTTAATTTGAAGGTTTGAACAAAAATATCTGATAGAAATTGTAGGAATTGTACACATTTCTTTACAAACACTCCACATTTTAGGAGGTGAAAAGTAATTGGACAAATAAACCAAACCCAAACAAAATATTTTTATTTTCAATATTTTGTTGCGAATCCTTTGGAGGCCATCACTGCCTTAAGTCTGGAACCCAAGGACATCACCAAACGCTGGGTTTCCTCCTTCTTAATGCTTTGCCAGGCCTTTACAGCCGCAGCCTTCAGGTCTTGCTTGTTTGTGGGTCTTTCCGTCTTAAGTCTGGATTTGAGCAAGTGAAATGCATGCTCAATTGGGTTAAGATCTGGTGATTGACTTGGCCATTGCAGAATGTTCCACTTTTTTGCACTCATGAACTCCTGGGTAGCTTTGGCTGTATGCTTGGGGTCATTGTCCAGCTGTACTATGAAGCACCGTCCGATCAACTTTGCGGCATTTGGCTGAATCTGGGCTGAAAGTATATCCCGGTACACTTCAGAATTCATCCGGCTACTCTTGTCTGCTGTTATGTCATTAATAAACACAAGTGACCCAGTGCCATTGAAAGCCATGCATGCCCATGCCATCACGTTGCCTCCACCATGTTTTACAGAGGATGTGGTGTGCCTTGGATCATGTGCCATTCCCTTTCTTCTCCAAACTTTTTTCTTCCCATCATTCTGCTACAGGTTGATCTTGGTCTCATCTGTCCATAGAATACTTTTCCAGAACTGAGCTGGCTTCATGAGGTGTTTTTCAGCAAATTTAACTTTGGCCTGTCTATTTTTGGAATTGATGAATGGTTTGCATCTAGATGTGAACCCTTTGTATTTACTTTCATGGAGTCTTCTCTTTACTGTTGACTTAGAGACAGATACACCTACTTCACTGAGAGTGTTCTGGACTTCAGTTGATGTTGTGAACGGGTTCTTCTTCACCAAAGAAAGTATGCGGCGATCATCCACCACTGTTGTCATCCGTGGACGCCCAGGCCTTTTTGAGTTCCCAAGCTCACCAGTCAATTCCTTTTTTCTCAGAATGTACCCAACTGTTGATTTTGCTACTCCAAGCATGTCTGCTATCTCTCTGATGGATTTTTTCTTTTTTTTCAGCCTCAGGATGTTCTGCTTCACCTCAATTGAGAGTTCCTTAGACCGCATGTTGTCTGGTCACAGCAACAGCTTCCAAAAGCAAAACCACACACCTGTAATCAACCCCAGACCTTTTAACTACTTCATTGATTACAGGTTAACGAGGGAGACGCCTTCAGAGTTAATTGCAGCCATTAGAGTCCCTTGTCCAATTACTTTTGGTCCCTTGAAAAAGAGGAGGCTATGCATTACAGAGCTATGATTCCTAAACCCTTTCTCTGATTTGGATGTGAAAACTCTCATATTGCAGCTGGGAGTGTGCACTTTCAGCCCATATTATATATATAATTGTATTTCTGAACATGTTTTTGTAAACAGCTAAAATAACAAAACTTGTGTCTCTGTCCAAATATTTCTGGACCTAACTGTACATAAGAAGACATCCACAGTAATAGAATCCTTTTTTGTATTTGGTAAATGGACTGTACTTTTTGGTAAGATGTGTGTACTGGCCCTGGATTTTTTAGTCTTACAGGGGAATGTGACAGGTTCTGATGGGGATGAGAAGACACTTGTGGCGAGGAGATTCCTTTTGATGGAGGATTGTTTGGTGGAGAATTGGTAGTTTTGGGAATATTTTTTTCAGTCTGTTGTCCCTGTGTAATATGGGTTGCAGATTGGCACCAATTTTTAGCGGATGCTCATGTGGTGGTTGTATGTGACCACGAGAGGTCCTCTGTTGTTATCCTCCCTCTGTTTATAAGCTTGAAACCTGTCTCTTGGGATCTTTGGGCTCTGTGCATTATTACCAAAAATAGTGACAAATGTCTGGCATGAATGTCCCTTTGCATAGTTATATTCATTGACATCCAACGCTCAATAGGATGTGTGGCTTAGCAGTAGATGTGACATGACTATACAATATAATATGGCAATAAGAGAGAAGCAGTGATGCTCCCAACAATGTGCTGTCATTACTAGATGTATGTACTGTAAGTGAATGGGGTAGGATCAGTTGTGGACATAACTTATCAGCATCTGTGTCTATCTGTTACATGGGAGGGTTTTATTTTCTTTTAATGGCCCATTATTGAGTAACAAATCACATGGTGAACAAGAGAGACTGTGATTTACATACCGATAGGAAAGTTGACTAAAGAGTTCTTGGACTCTAAGGGACTGATTCATCGATTCATGAAGATTGGTGTAGAGCACAATCATGCTGAACCAGTCTTTCAGGAGAAGAAGTTGCTAAATTCATAAGAGGTTAATGCCACTTAAAGAAATTTCCATTCCTAAGAAGCGTGGTCCTCTGTGCAAGAAATACAGTGCCAATGAAAAATAGCTTTGTGGATATGGAAAGGAACGGTCGTATGGGGCGCTGGGGTGGAAACAGACTTTAGAAGATTAGATATAACTAACCTTTCAAAGAGAAGGAGCCAGCACGATTTCTATACTGTATTTGTTGATAAATTAGAGATTTTTGGCAAAACATTGCAATATTTTGAGCTACCCCGCCAATGTCACGGCAAATCCCATGTGGCAGTCCTACACTAAATATTATCTTTTGTTTGGGGTGCCATATGGCCTCACACATCAAATGCAGAACTGCTTGAGGCAGCACTTACCTGGTGCTTTTCATTCCCGTACCTGTGACTGAGTCACAGCTGTGGGCGGGACAGGCTCAGGCAAGTGCTGCTAAGATTAAAAAGCCTGTGGACAGGGCCGGAGGCTGTGTGTGAACAGTCACCAATAGCTAAATCAGTTTACAGATAGAACAACCAAAAGAGGGTGCACGGCCTGGTGGAGGCTAACCACCTGCCAAAAAAATTCAAAGAGAAGGAGCAGCACGATTTCTATACTGTATTTGTTGATAAATTAGAGAAAAGCACCAGGTAAGTGCTGCCTCAAGCAGTTCTGCATTTAATGTGTGAGGCCATATGGCACCCCAAGCAAAATATAATATTTAGTGTAGGACTGCCCCATGGGATTTGCCGTGACGTTGGCGGGGTGGCTCAAAATATTGCAATGTTTTGCCAAAAATCTCTAATTTATCAACAAATACAGTATAGAAATCATGCTGGCTCCTTCTCTTTGATTAACTAACCTTTATCGCTCTTAAACAGCCACAATGCGTTTTGATAGACAGATCTATCTTCATCAGGTGGCATAGAGGGTAAATACCAGGAAGTGACATATATATATATATATATATATATATATATATATATATACGGGAGTAAAAACAATGATTGGATACAACAATTAACAATATTAACCCTAAAATTGCCACCAATGAGATAAAAACAGGACAATGAAAGTTAAAATCTGACAAATGAAAACAATTGATGTAGAAAAATAGTAAACGATATGAATTTAGATAAAAAATGACCATTAAAAATAAACATTAAAAATAAGTATATCAAAAAGAAAATTAAAAAAGAAATACAAATTAATAAATAAATGGAGCATATTATTATTTTCTCAATTTCATTCCCTAGTCCTCCCACCGCCTCACACCCTCCTAAACACTAAGACTAAATTGGAGGAATGGAGAAAAGATTAGTGGTTACCATTATAATTAACGTCATGTAATTAACGTCAACGTATGGAAAAGCACCGAAGAGGAAGCCCTTTGTTTTGTACATGTGCTCTCTTGTCTACTTCTCATAATGAAAAATAGCTTGGCACTTCTAGCATGGGTAGGGGGGCTGTTTTCAAGAAATACTGCTCCAGTCATGTACTGAAGTAGAAATTCAGGTATACAAATGCTGACACCTTTCAGAAATTTGATGGGTGAAAACGTGGTTTTGATGGGTGAACATGATCATGGCCCCTGTCCTTCTCCTTCTCTTCCCATTTTAGTGGATCTGATTTAGGGCTCATGCGCATGTAACTGCTGAATATTCTGCAGCGATTTGGCAGCACATGTGCACGTCAAATCGCTGCAGAAACACTGCATAATGGATGCAGTTATTTTGTTAAAAATAGCCAATTTCATGCTCTATGGCTGCTGCCCCCACCATAGACAGAGTGGGAGCTGCATCCAAAACACATGGAATAATTGACATGCTGCTTTTATGAACACACGGATTTGGGTCAAAGCTTTAGCACCCAAATCGCTATGTTCATAAAAGCAACATGCGCACGTATCATGCACAATCTTCTCAGATTGTGCTGGGGAAGCAGGACGCATGCATTTACGCTGCAGTGCAATACGCAGCGTCAATGCATGCAATTACGAAACGTGCGCACGAGCCCTTAAACCGGCTAGAGAATGACAAGATTTGCCTATTTTTTGCACAACTCTGTATTGTACAAACATTTGGTAACTTTCAAAGCTTTTATTCCACTTTTATCCTCCTGAACCACACAGTTTGATGTTTTCGGAGATTGATAGCGGCATTTAAGGGGTCAACAGCAGCAGGTAAAGCTCTCCAGTTGAAGGCAGATTACATCTGTGTAATAGCTCCTAAGCCTGTGTCAAAGACAAGGAGCCGACATGTGACATAATAGTATGTCATATGTCGGGAAAGGGTTAAAGGGCTTGTCTAGATTAGAAAATCTCATGCTCGCATAAAGCAGCTGTTATAAAGCATCTCTCTCACTTAGGGTAACTTATCTTGGCCTGCATTAGATAGACAGTCTATTGATTTGAATGTCCATAGTGTAAATGCTTCATTTCACCGGTGATGGAGCTGCAGGGAAATCGAACACATTTACTGCCAGGTTTTCTCCCAGATAACATACTTTATGATTGCTGGGGGATTCATCAGGGGAACACATTATAATTTTCCTCTAAATTGGGGTTGTCGGTAGCTCTTTAATATGTCTGACTCGCAGGTAATAAATTACTTTTATCAGTAGACACAGTGTTATTATTATACAGGTCATAAGGTGTTGCAAACAGTCAAAATGTATATTGTGAGTCCATCGTGCCATAGATTGGGCTTACTGACTACACTGTGAAAGAAGATCTTCCTATATTTTACTCTAAGAAAATTAGCAAAATATCTAAAAGGCAATAGAAGTTTGTAACATCAAGGGAGAAAATCATATGATTTATCCCAGGTTTATTGCAATTTGAAGGTTGATTAGATATATCTATTTATCCCTTTTGGCAGTTTACAATTTGCATGATGTAAAAAATATAATTGTCAGTATATTCACTTTAATGTGTTGCCACGTTTCCAACAAGTGAAGCAGGATGCAATTCTGCTTTTAAGTATTGCCGTTCAGCGATATTACAAATCAGAATGATACATTGTGAATCTTCATAGTAATAACTCTCAATGAGAAGAAAATACAGTCTGTAATAGACATCTTATATCACAGTAAGTAAAATTGTTACTTACCAGTTAATTACTATATATCATGCTGTCAAATCTCATACATGTTTTAGGTGTATTAGATCATTTTCTTAGACTCAACATGAAGTTCCAAGATGATGCACTTTTTTGAAAATGCTTAATGATAATGTTTAGTGATGAGTGAGTGTAATAGTTACAATTCGCTACTCACAAGGATAGTAAGGTATTTGGGGTACTCTTTGTATTGCAAATTTTTGTGTACTTGTCTTGCTATATTCAAATATTCCGCCCAGCAGGTATGGTGCCTGATTTGCAGCCACTAAACATACTGGGCTTCTTAACCAATCACAGTAATGCCACTGCCATCTTGGTTGTGGCATTACTGTGATTGGCTTGCCGCACAGCATCTTAGGGTCAGTAAAAGCCCTTCCGCCGCCATTTTGCGCCCATTGCATCCAGAGCCAGCATTGTATCACTATAGGGACAGAGCAAGGAGCTGCTAGGGATAGTGTTAGTCCTCTTAATAACACAAAACCCTTTTCAGAGCTTCCTGCAGTGTATAAGTCAGTGTAGTGTAAGGAGGGACAGATTTTCGAGCAGGGACAGAGTTTAAAGGAGCGTGTCACTACCACCATAGTATTGATATAGCAAGGATTAAAATTTAACTTTTAATAAACACAGTATAAAATCATGATAGAATAAAGTGCAGTGCATAATAAAGTGAAAAAAGAAAGATCTCACCCAGTTCTTCTCCTGAGGAGATCAGATACCACTGGAAAGTCCGAGGCGAAAGGAAGCTGAGCCAAACGATATAATAACGGGGGGAACCAATACCAAATTCATAGCTTCCGCCCTTACAAGGGCAGCACCCAAGTCAGGATAAGCTACCCCAATAACAATATACCCCTCCCAACGCGTTTCCCTCTCCGTGTGATCGGAGAGTTCATCAGGGGAGAACTGAAAAGTATAGCCTGCAGTGGCAGGTCAATACAACACACTGCACGCTTCAAGCAAGTGCGTTCCCACACAGCTTATTTTCTGTGCTGGTCGCACTGGCTACGAGCACACACACAGGAAGTGTGAACGCGCTTGCTTAAAGCGTGCAGTGTGTTGTATTGACCTGCCACTGCAGGCTTTAATTTCCAGTTCTCCCCTGATGAACTCTCCGATCACACAGAGAGGGAAACGCGTTGGGAGGGGTATATTGTTATTGGGGTAGCTTATCCTGACTTGGGTGCTGCCCTTGTAAGGGCCGAAGCTATTACATGGGCACGACAGGGGTAGTGAATTTGGGATTGGTCTCCCCCCGTTATTATATCGTTTGGCTCAGCTTCCTTTCGCCTCGGACTTTCCAGTGGTATCTGATCTCCTCAGGAGAAGAACTGGGTGAGATCTTTCTTTTTTTCACTTTATTATGCACTGCACTTTATTCTATCATGATTTTATACTGTGTTTATTAAAAGTTAAATTTGAATCCTTGCTATATGAATATTGTATTCAGGATTTTGGGCTGTATCTTCTTGCCGGTAGGCAGGTTTGCTTTTCTACTACTACCACCTTAGTACCATCCATAATACAATAGCTCTGTAACAAGGTCAAAGCAGGGAGGGAGAGATTGTGGATTAGGTAGGGAATCAGGAACCTATTTCAACAATAACAAGGAGTTCACAGTCTACTTTGTGGCGTCCACATCAGCCACATTAATACGTTGCTAGTTGTCTTTGCAAATACAAAGCAGTACTATAGCACTTTGTGCTGAATGGTACAAAGTACTCACTGGTACTTTTTCCACAATATTTTTGGGGTCAAAATTTGCTTGGCTTGGGCCATCAACATCTGCAAATATGTCACCAAAACCCAAAATGACAAAAAAGTCAGTTGTTGAGGGACAGGGACATGGACGTAGTGTTGTCAGTGGTGAGCAACAAGGCACCGAGTCTTTGTCAGGTCAGAAGAAGCTTCATGCATCTACTATGTTCCTTGCCAAATTTCCCGGTCTGGAACGTAACTGTGTGTGGAAGCCAAAAAAGCGAGATCAGATTCTGTCTTGGATGGCAGACAAGGCCTCTTCGCAATTCTCAAGCAGCAACAAATCTTCCACAAACACAAAGTCTATTGTGGTTACACAGAAGGCTGGCCCATCCAATCCTCAACCTGGTACTCCTTCCTCTCTCCATCATCAGTCACAGGAGACATATGATCCTAAGCTTGGCCACTCTGAGTATCTGTTTTGTATGTATCCTTTGGTTGGCTCTGGCCTCTCGCCTTGCAGCATTGAAGAGAGACGTGAGGAGGTGCGTGCGTTGACGCGTAACTATTTGAGAACCTATGGCCAGAAGAAAGCCACTTTGAGGAACCTGATTTACTGTCTCCAGAGGTGGAGGCTGAAGATGGTGAGACACAGTTGCTATCAGGTCAGCCTACAATCTCAACGGGGAAGGAGGATAAGATAGAAGACAAGGTGGTTGATGATAGGTCCACTGATCCGACCTGGACCGTTGACATGCATAGCCAGCACAGTACCACAGAGGAAGATGGATATGTAGCACCAACCCAGGCACCAAGAGGTAGAGGTTTGCCCAGAGTGAGAAGTGAGTCAACTGTTCCAAAGAGCAACCCCACTGTGGCCCAAGTCAGGGCAAAGGGGCATTCAGTCACTCTCTGGAAGTTTATTTTTAAAGTCCTTCAGAGAAAAACATTGTAATCTGCAGCATCTGCCATACCAAGTTGAGCAGAGGCCAGGGCAAAGGCAACTTGAGCATTACTGATGTGTGGAACCACATGGAAGCTAGCACCCCAGTAGGTGGGCAGAACACCAGGGTACCAAATTTGTGTCTGCGGGTCAAACCACTGCCATGTTGCCTGTGCTACATCCTTCACAATCTGCTGTCCAGGAAGCAGACGCTCATATATCCTGCTCACAATCTGCGATTACACAGACACAGCAAACATCACCCACATCCACTTCCTTGTCCCAACAAAGTGTCCAGTTGTCCATGCCTAAAACCTTGAAAAGGAAGCGTAAATACCCAGCCACCCACCCACAGGCACAAAATCTAAACTTGTACATTGCCAAATTGCTAGCCATGGAGATGTTGCTGTTTAGGCTTGTGGGAACACAGTGTTTCTGTGATCCCTTGGCTGTGGCTGCACTCCAATACAGTGCTCCCAGCCACCACTATTTTGCCTGTGTGCCATCCCTGTGTTACACAAGCACGTGTTAAACAATCTGAATTGTGCTCTGACCGATGCCGTAACCGGGAAGGGCAACCTAACAACAGACATGTGGACAAATTGTTGTGGACAGGGATGATTCATATCTGTCATGGCAAACTGGGTAAACCTGGTGGAGGCTGGGACAAAGTCACAGACTAGAGCATCACACATCCTACCGACCCCAAGAATAGCGGGCCCAACTACTATCACGGTTTCCACCTCAACATATCCCACATTCTGTCTCCACTCCTCCTTCTGCTCCTCATCCTCTGCTGAATTACCCTCCCCATCACTGCCAAGCTGGCAGCAGTGCATTGGTAAAGCAGCAACACGCTCTGCTGAAGCTGATCTGTGTAGATCAGAAAGCACACACTCCAGCAGAGCTGTGGCAAGGTATAAAAGAAGAGACCGATTAGTGGCTCTCCCCGTTGCACCTCCAATCCGGTCTTGGCGTAACCTCGTGGCGGCTTTAAAGGTCAGCAGCTGGCACACGTGTCATGTACAGTATGGCTTACGTGCTGAACCTAGTTGTTCAGAAATTTCTGAAAATATACCCTGACTTGCCGTACCTACTTGAGAAAGTGCGCCGTATTGGTGTCCATTTCCACCATTCATCTACCACTTTTTCTGGTCTTATAGCACTGCAAAAGTGCTTTAATTTGTCAAGTCACTGACTCATGTGCGACCTGCACACGTGGTGGAACTCTACATATCATATGTTAGTGAGAATTAGTGAGCAGGAGAGAGCAGTAGCTGAATATGAGCTTCAACATGCCCGTCAGACGGATAGTCAGCCACCACACATAACAACTGTCGAGTGGGTTTCGATTGCTGACATTTGTGAGGTTCTTGAGAACTTTGAGTACTGCACCAAGCTTGTGAGCGATGATAAGGCTATTATTAGCTTAATCATCCCGCTGCTGTGTTTGCTGAAACAATCACTGCTTAATCTCAAAGAGGAAGCTTTTAGTGCCCAGCACATGGCTATGGAGCCAAATTTCCCAATGAGTAGTACTACCCAGCTCAGCTAATATTCTGAGGCAACATTGGGTTATGATAAAGAGAAAGAGGAGGATGAGGAGGAAGAAGACTTGTTTTTCTGTGCTACTCAGGGGATTCCCAATGATACACAGGTGACTCCCAACCCCAGCTTCATATCTGTCCAGCATGGATGGGCTGAGGAGGAGGAGGTGGAGGAGGAGGCAAGTCAGCGTGAGTTGTTCCTCCTGGTGGGGACACATAATCTTTGCCTGTTTGCAGCTTGGCCAACATGCCACAGTTCATGTGTAAGTGTCTGTAGCATGTGTAAGTGTCTTTGTGTGATATACATTTTTTCCAACAACCTATACTGGTTGGCCACTTTTCTGGACCCACGGTACAAGAAGAAATTTCTTTCTCTCCTTTTGGAGTCACCAAAGGGTTGCACAATGGAATCCTTCAAGAGGGTTATTGTAGATCAGTTGCTGATAACATCAGCCTCAGACAACACTGAAGGTAGAGTTACGGGCTTTTTACAACACCAAGGATTAATCGAGAGAGACACAGACACCAGGTTCAACAGAGTTAGGGAGAAAATGTGCACAAACTAGGCAATTTTCAATGAACCAGCTCATCAGCAAGGCCTATCTATGCTTGTAAGAATGCCAAGGAGGGAGAAGTTTAACAACACGGTGAAGGGGTACTTAAGTGACCATACCTGGCCTGACCTCTCCTTATACACCTTGCAGGTGCTGGCCTGCCCAGCTAATAGTGTGATGTGAGAGCTTTTTCAGTTCTGCTAAGGCAATCATCACATGTCTCTCCACAAAAAATTCTCTGATTAAATTTAACAAGGACTGAATTTCCCCACAGTTTCTAATCCCTCCAGTTGAGAGCAAGTCAAACTAAATTCCCCCAAAATATTGATTTTGACTACTGCTGTTAATGTCCACCCCTTCCCGTATAAAGCTGTTTCCTTCCTGCGTCAACCATGACTCAAGCAAAAGGGCTAATTTTTGTAAACACGATGCACATCTCATCTGATGGCTTGTTTTTGTGGGACAAGTTGACGTTTTTGTTTGTACCATTTTCGGGTACATATTGTTTTTTCCATCGCTTTTTATCCCAATTTTTGGGTTGCAGAATGAATAAAAGTCAGCAACTCTGAAATTGTTTTTTTATGTCGATCACCAGGTTATAAAAGTGATAAGGCATCTTTTTTTTTATTCAGTATGGTTACAATGATACCATATTTATATATTTTTTTTGTGTTTTGCCGCTTTTGCACAATAATTTTTTTATTTTCTAGAAAAATAAATATTCTTTGCATCACTGTATTCCGAGAGCTGTAGCTTTTATTTTTTCACTGGTGGAGCTGTGTGGTTGTCTGATTTTTTGTGGGACAAGATGCTGTTTCCAATGATACCATTTTTATTTACATAAATCTTTTTGATTGCTTTTTATTCCACTTTTATTTTGGTTTAATGAAAACACATTGTTTCTTGCTACATTTTTTTACAGTGTTCACTGTAGGGGTTAAATTGTGGGAAAGTTTTACAGAAGTTTTATGCCTCAGGTCAGTACAAGTTCTTAGACATGAAATATGTATACAGTAGGTTTACTGTGGTGCACTTTTTCCGCCATTTTCCGAAAACTGTAGCATTCTCATTTGTCGAGATCTATGGCTAAGAGATAGCTTATTTTTTGCGTCTTGAGCTGATGTTTTTAACGGTATGATTTTTGTGCAGATGCTACGTTTTGATCGCCTGTTATTGTATTTTGCTCAAAATTTGCAGCGACCAAAAAGCATAATTTTGGCATTTAGATTATTTTTGCTACTACGCCATTTACTGATCATATTAATTGTATATTTTAATAAATCGGGCATTTCTGAACAATACTAAATGTGCGTAGATTTTTTATTTTTTTAACCCTTTAATTTTCAGTAGGTGTTCAAATCAGCTGACATGCGCGGAATTCACTCCCTCCTGCCTACGGCAGCCAGCAATGAGTATACTGACATGAGGGATGATGTTCCCAGTACGTCCAATGTCAGTAAGAGGTTAACAATATATTCATGCATTACTGCTAAAGGTAGTAGAAGAAAAAATTGAGATATTAACATATAAAGATGGCAATTTCTATTTCTGCCCAGTAGCTACTTCAAGGCAATCTCATAATACTGGGTACCTACACAGAACTGAAGCCTCTCTCTGGGTTTAAAATCTCCATGTGTATGGGCAAGTAGGAACCTGCTAAGAGAAAGAAAATCACCTGTGGTTAATGGGGAAGGATGCAAAGTCAGATATCATGACCGCGTAATTTAGACAAAAAGACTGATGGCACTCCTTAACATGCAGTGTGCTGTCAGTTTTTTGTCTAAATATTGATGGGATTTGGAGCCTGATTTTAAGCCACTGAGTTTCAGCCACTGAACATGAGGGGATTCATTGTCAATCACAGCAATGCAGTAGCCATTTATGCTACCAGCATTATTGTGATTGGCAGGCACAGTGAAAAAACAAAAACGCGAGATCAACCATCTATTTATAATAAACAGCACAGATAAAGCAGACATCTGGGGACTGGTATTTTCAGGCTGGGAAGGTCCATATTTATTGAGCCCTCACCAGCCTAAAAATAGCCGCAATGGCCACCTCACATTTGGCACATCCATTAGATGCGGTAATTGTGGTGCTTTACCTGGCTTATCCCGATTGCCCTGGAGTGGTGCACAAACTCAAAAATCCTTTATTTTAAATAATAAGAAAAAATGTCCTTTTCCAGAAATTTAATAACCCCCAAAACACCCCCTCACGTCAAAAGTAATTCACACAATGTCCCATGACGATCCCGGCTTTGCTACATCCAGAAGCTGCAGTGACGGAAAACGTGACTAATCTCTGCACCTTGTGGGACATACTGAGGGAAGCAAGGGATGTGGTTGTGAGAAGCAATGATGTCAGTCAGATCATCGGAGTTCAGAGCTGGGTTCCCACAGCACCAAGTGTGATGGTGAACTCACTGCCATATTGCAGGATACAGCAGCAGAGCAGTCCAGAAATCCAGTAGTCAGATCACCGGAGGTCACTTCTGGTGGTTCTCAGAGTGCCCTCTGTGTGAGCTGCCAGCTGTGACCTCGGGTGAAGCTAGTGCCAGACTGTTGGACTGTGTGACATGGTGTATAAAAAAAAAACCAACAAAAAGAAAAATTAAATCCTCCAATAGCAAATCAATTACTCACAGAAAAATGGCAGAAGATGTAAACTGCCCAGGCCAAAAAATCTAATGCACTACCAGGATGCAGCAAGACCTCCAATAAATGGTGACATCACAGGTACAAAATGAGCAAATCACTCTACCGTTTCCAATGATAGAGTTTTTTTTGGCCTGGGCAGTTTACATCTTCTGCCATTTTTCTGTGTGTAACTGTGTAACATGGTAGTAAAGTGCAGTCCAACAGTCCAGTAGCTGAGAGGCCTAAAAATCTTAAAGAAGCATTTAAGGTAGACTTTGAGGTTACCAAATGTATTAGCTACTGGGTATTGTGGCATCTGTAAACCCAATAACTTTAAGGGAGCCTTTAAGGTTCCTGGAGTTCCCAGCTGTTAGGACATTTGGAGGCTGTGAACTCTTAATAAAATTCATTGTCTCGAGGTGTCCCATCAGCTGGGAACTCCAGAAACCTTAAAGGCTCCTTTAAGATTTCTTGGCCTCATAGCTGCCGGGAGACCCGGTGTCTTTCAATGCTAGTAACCTTTAGGTCACCATAGATCACAGCCACCAGTTCCCACAGCAGCTGTCAATGTGGTAACTTTAAGGGAGTCTTTAAGGGAACCTTTAAGGTTCCTAGTTTTCCCAGCTATTGAGAACTCCAGGAGCGATAAGGCTCTCTTAATGGCTTCCTTAAAGATTCTTTTAAGGTTTCTGGGGCTCACAGCTGCTGGGAGACCCGATGACTGTGAATTCTGGAAACCTTTAGATAACCAGAGTTCACAGCCACCATGTCTCTCAGCAGCTGTCAACGCAGCAACCCAATAGTTCCCAGCCTCCAGATTTCCCAGCAATTGGGACACCCAGGAACCTTAAAGTCTCCATTGAATTCTTCTTTAAGGTTTCCAGGCCTTAAAGCTACCATACTGTTGTGTATCTATGTCCCACAATCCATAAGTCTGACAATGGGTTCAACTGAGTTCACTGAGAGCAGCAGGTTAGCCTCCAATTGTGAGCTCCAGTGACTTGACTGCTGGATTTATGGACTGTCAGGTAGTGGGACACGGCGTCATACCAGTCCAGCAATCCGTGAGTCAGGTCACTGGAGTTCCCATTTGGAGCTCCTTTGCTGCCCTCAGTGAGCTCATTTGTACCCTCTACTGTATTGCTGAACTCCTGTGCTGCCATGTCCTGCAATCTGACAATCCGGCAGTGGGTTGAACTGAGTTCATTGAGGTCAGTGGAAGAGCCCCGAGTGTGACCTCTGGTGACCAGTCTGCTGGATTGCTGGTCTGTTGGATTGCAGGACACTTTGGAACAGCAGTCAAGCAGTTAGGTCACCCGAGTTCACACTCAGGGGCTCCCATGCTACTCTCAATGAAATCAGTTGAACCCACTACTGGATGGGTGGACTTTTGGACAGCAGGACGCGGTAACATAGCAGTCTGGCAGTGGGTTGAACTGAGTTCACTGAGTGCAGCGGGGGAGCCCCTGTGTGTACACTTTGGTGACCTGACTGCCGAATTGAAAGACTGCTTTACTGCCATCAATAAGGATAACGTAGCTTGTGTGAGGGACCCCAATGTAGAGAAATACTTTGGCGTAGTGTTGGGGCTCTATTGCATTGATCAATTCAGTAGCTAAATTTCTCTTGATTCATATGTTCATGGCAGTAATGCAGATTCCATTTTTCACATTTTCACTCTTACATATAGCTATTGGATTTTTCAAGTCAGTATTCACACAGCAGTTTCTGCTATTTCATATATTCCCCTTACATAGTCACTGGTGTGCATACCTTATCTCCCCATAGTGATGTTTTTTTAGGTTTTTGCACCCAGTTCAGACTTAGAATGGTGTTCCAAATGTTATCCTTATTCTTAGTAGTTTTTCGTTTGTGAACCCTCCCCAACCACACCTATTGCCAATTCATATCATACGCATAAATAGCCTGGGTCTCAGCTTCTCATACACTGTAAGTTTTTTAACTGCATGAGAGGACACACACAAGCTAGGGACCCCAACGTAGAGAAATACTTTGGCGTAGTGTTGGGGCTCTATTGCATTGATCAATTCAGTAGCTAAATTTCTCTTGATTCATATGTTCATGGCAGTAATGCAGATTCCATTTTTCACATTTTCACTCTTACATATAGCTATTGGATTTTTCAAGTCAGTATTCACACAGCAGTTTCTGCTATTTCATGTATTCCCCTTACATAGTCACTGGTGTGCATACCTTATCTCCCCATATTGCTTTACTGCCATGTCCCCCAGTCCAGCAATCCGGCAGCAGGTTCACCAGTAGTCACACTTGGTACCGTGAGAACCTAGCTGTGAATTCCAGTGATCTGACTGACATCACCACTTCTCACAGCCATGCTCCCCACTGCTGTCAGTGTGTCCCAGGAGTTGCAGTAATCGGTGATGTTTTCCTTCACTGCAGCTTCTGGATGTAGTAGGCCCAGGATCATCATGGAACATTGTGTGGATTATGTTGGACCTGCAAGGGTGTTTGGGGGTTGATAAATTGGTGAAACAGGGTGTGTTTTTTATTATTTAAAATAAAGGATTTTTGTGTGTTGATGTTTTTTTTCTTTTTACTTACAGTGTTGGTAATGGAGGGATCTCATAGACAACTCTCTATTATGAATCCGGGGCTTGATGGGCACAGTGATTTTTGACCAATCACAGCTGACAATCACCCCATATATTACTCCCATTGCCACTGCATCAGGGCAATCGAGAAGAGCCAAGTAAAGAGCCACAATTGGTGCATCTAATCAATGCGCCAATTGTGCAGCAGCTGTGAGCTGCTATTTTTAGGCTGGAGAGGGCCCAATAACCATGGACCATTCAAGTTTGAGAATACCAGTCCCGAGCTGTTTACCTTATCTACCTTATCTACGCTGGTTATGACAAATAAATGGGGGACTGCACATCAAAGTGTCATAATACCTTGACAACATTATTCCCAGAAGCAACCTGTGTTGCAGAGATGAATCCAGGCATCTTCCCCATGATGTTCCTATTCTATTTCAGCACTTAGCATTTTTACACATTGTTACATCCCTGCCAGTCATCCTGGGAGGGTTAGCAGGAAAATGAATGGAGTTTCCCATTCACTTGCATTAGATTTCTTATTCATGGCGAATACACTAATAGTACGACCAATAGAGGGTGGATCCCGGCACAAAAACGTTCATTTCAGAAGTATAATATAAAACTTCACATTTATTGGAAAAATAAAAACAGCATAAACTACTTCCTCCGATCAACGCGTTTCAGACGCGATCTTCCTTAGTCATGATTGTACAAATAGTACGAATTGTACGACATATTCAAGACAAATAATCCGAACATGAGTGTTTTAGTATACACCTATCCCTAGAGATGACTAATATATGCACACTTATGGTGATTTTTATTCACTTATACAGATTTATGCATGTTAAGAATTACTGTATTGATTTTACATGTATTTTTCCTTATGAAATTAATCTGCTATTACTGTACATACTACAGCATCAACAACTCTTCTTCTGAGGTCCTCAGAAATTCTCTTTGATTGTGCCATGGTACACCTCCACAAATATATTGTGCTGATCAGATTTTAAGAGATTCCTTATCTCCTAAAACAATCTCTATCTTAGAAAACAAGTCGCCAACTCAAACCTGTTATCCCATTGATTGAAAACATAAGGCTCTAATTTCACGTTCAAATTTTTCGGTATTCCTAAAGTAGTGGTGTACCCCAATGGCAGCAAACCAAGAAGTCACTATAGTGTCTGTCAGTCGGGGGGATCTTGTACCAGTGCCAGCACTGGGCCTCCCTCTGACAAGCAATTCACTTTCAACTGTATTAGCATCGAGCATTCCAATACAGTTGAAAGCAATGATGAAAGAGGGAGTGCTCCACTGTCCCTCCTTTATCATTCTTCCACTGTGGCTGAGATCTGACAACTCAGCACAGCAGGCATGATGACATCACTTTATGATGCCCACTGTGCACAGCAGTGATGACAGCTTGAGAACTCTCTCTGCAAAAGTTGGATCAGCAGGGGAGCGAGGAAAGGTGGGTTTTTATCTTAAATCACTGTGTATACAGAGGCTATAATACTACATATGTATGTATGACTATGAGGGTGCATTATACTATATGGAAGACTATGGCATGCATATTTTATATGGCGGTGCATTATACTCTATGGAAGACTATGGGGGTGCAATATATATGAAGGACTACGGAGGGTGCATTATATTATGTGTAGGACTATTGGATGCATTATACTATATGGATGACTATACTATGGATGACTATATGGATGACTATGGGCAGTCTATTATACTACATGGAGGACTATGGGGGTGCATTATACTGTATGGAGAACTATCAGCTGTGCATTATACTATATGGAGGAATATGGGGCATGCATTATAGTATGGAGTACTATGGAGGATGCAATATATATGGAGGACAATAGAAGGTGTGCTACATTATATGAAGGACTATGGGGGTGCATTAAACTAAATGTAAGACTATGGGGGGTGCATTATACTATATGGAAAACTATGGGGTGCATTATACTATACTAAGTACTTTATATTAAGCATTATATTATATGGAGGACCATGTTGGACCCATTATACTACAGTCATATGACAAAATGTTTGGGCACCCCTATTAATGTTAACCTTTTTTCTTTATAACAATTTGGGTTTTTGCAACAGCTATTTCAGTTTCATATATCTAATCTAACAAAATTTGACCGGTGCAAAAGTATGGCCACCCTTATCAATTTCTTGATTTGAACACTCCTAACTACTTTTTACTGACTTACTAAAGCACTAAATTGGTTTTGTAACCTCATTGAGCTTTGAACTTCATAGGCAGGTGTATCCAATCATGAGAAAAGGTATTTAAGGTGGCCACTTGCAAGTTGTTCTCCTATTTGAATCTCCTATGAAGAGTGGCATCATGGGCTCCTCAAAACAACTCTGAAATGACCTGAAAACAAAGATTATTCAATATAGTTGTTCAGGGGAAGGATACAAAAAGTTGTCTCAGAGATTAAAAACTGTCAGTTTCCACTGTGAGGAACATAGTAAGATAATGGAAGAACACAGGTACAGTTCTTGTTAAGCCCAGAAGTGGCAGGCCAAGAAAAATATCAGAAAGGCAGAGAAGAAGAATGGTGAGAACAGTCAAGGACAATTCACAGACCACCTCCAAAGACCTGCAGCTTCATCTTGCTGCAGATGGTGTCACTGTGCATCGGTCAACAATACAGCGCACGTTGCACAAGGAGAAGCTGTATGGGAGAGTGATACGAAAGAAGCCGTTTCTGCAAGCACACCACAAACTGAGTCGCCTGAGGTATGCAAAAGCACATTTGGACAAGCCAGTTACATTTTGGAAGAAGGTCCTGTGGACTGATGAAACAAAGATTGAGTTGTTTGGTCAAACAAAAAGGCGTTATGCATGGAGGCAAAAAAACACGGCATTCCAAGAAAAGCATTTGCTACCCACAGTAAAATTTGGTGGAGGTTCCATCATGCTTTGGGGCTGCGTGGCCAATGCCGGCACCGGGTATCTTGGTAAAGTTGAGGGTCGCATGGATTCAACTCAGTATCAGCAGATTCTTGACAAAAATGTGCAATAATCAGTGACGAAGTTGAAGTTGAAGCAGGGGATGGATATTTCAGCAAGACAATGATCCAAAACACCGCTCCAAATCTACTCAGGCATTCATTCAGAGGAACAATTACAATGTTCTGGAATGGCCATCCCAGTCCCCAGACCTGAGTATCATTGAAAATCTGTAGGATGATTTGAAGCATGCTGTCCATGCTCGGCGACCATCAAACTTAACTGAACTGGAATTGTTTTGTAAACAGGAATGGTCAAATATACCTTCATCCAGGATCCAGGAACTCATTAAAAGCTACAGGAAGTGACTAGAGGCTTTTATTTTTGCAAAAGCAGGATCTACAAAATATTAATGTCACTTTTATGTTGAGGTGCCCATACTTTTGCACCGGTCAGATTTTGTTTAAATGCGGATTGCACATTTTCTGTTAATACAATAAACCTCATTTCAATCCAGAAATATAACTTAGTCCATCAGTTATTAGATATATGAAACTGAAATAGCTGTTGCAAAAACCCAAATTGTTATAAAGAAAAAGGTTAACATTAATAAGGGTGTCCAAACTTTTTCATATGACTGTATTTGGATGACTCTGGAAGATATCTTATACTATATGAATGGTAATGTGGGGCCTATTAAACTATATGGAAAGTCAATATTGGGGCCATTGCAATATTTGGAGGGCTATATTGAGGCCATTATACTATTTGGAGCACTATGTGAAAGCCATTATAATAATTGGAGGGCAATAGAGAGGCTTCATACTTTATGGAAAGCTATTTGAGGTCTTTTGTACTGCATGTGTGTAGCCCCGCACATTACCTTTAGGTGCAGGTCGTCGCATGGTCTCCACGGGCTTGGAAATCTTCTGGTCACAGGTAGGTTAACTTCAATGGGATTCGTGACGCCACTCTCGGTATTTGCGGTCAGGGTGACCGCCACTGCAGATTAGGGGATGCCTGGGCCTGATGTTGGGTGCAGTTAGATGTGGTAGCCTCCCGAGAGTGAGGCTGGCCCCAGGGCCCAGTGTAGGTGTGTAGTACCACAGGTTGCAGAAGAACTCACACATGAAGCAGTAATGTCTTTCAGGGTTTTTACTCACTTTAGATGGCAGGGGTTAGTTAACCCGGACGATGCTGTGATGTTTCAAGAGGGGAACCAGGCTCCTTCAGGCTGACTTAGGGGTGGCAACTTTCTCGCCTTCCTAGCCCTCTTGTTTTTGTGGTGACCCAGACTTGAAGTCCTACGGGGTCACCCAGGGAAGTTGCTTCCACCTGTTCTCCCCTTTTCGGCCCGTTTGCTTGGAGCCTGTACCAAGTAACTTCAGCTGCTTGTGTGGCGCCCTGGGCAAGCCAGGACATCACAAGCACTACACCAATACACCCCACACTCCCGGTCAGGCACACCAAAGTCAAACAAAATCCTTGTTGCCTCCCTCCAGGGGCTGATGCTCACACCAGGGGGTGGGCCAGGCGGTTGGTCCCGCCCACCGAGGAGTGCAAAGTCCTGGAGGCGGGAAAAGAGAGCATATAGTTTGCAGTGGAGAAGAGTGGTGGAAGTGAAGTGGCAGTTGAGGAGTCTGAAGTTGGTCCGGGTGTGTGGCCCGGACGGAACAGCAAGGTTGGCAGACGGTGGTGACGGTCTGCAGGAGAGGCCTATTGGAGCTAGCCGTAAGGACCGTGGATGGGCGGTGGCCCGGCAGTACCGGACCGGTATGCAAAGAGAAGCCAACACCATCCGGCAGGGGCTTACAGACCCCGACAAGGCTAGGAGTCGCCGTGCAATTTGTCAAATCCGTTAGCGAAGGAAACCTCCTGTGTTTCCCAGCAGCCAAGTCCCAATAGAAAGCAACAGTCCAACCGTTAGAGGGAAACACAGTCACCGCGAAGGCTAAAGTTCCCAGGGCCAGAGCCTGCGGGCAAAAGGGGCTCCCTCAGCACATATCCAAGCTGGGGAGCAGGTTACCGGTGGGAAACCATTGGAACCGTACACACTACAAAGGTGCAGGGATAGGCAGTCACCATCAACCTGCCGGGAGGAGAAACACCGCAGCCGTCTGTGGGACCCGTCCATCCAGCCGTTTGTTTTACCGGAGATTCTGTGTTTACCATTGGCTGAGTGAGTACCACCGTGCCGTGCGGCACAGCGCTGCCCCCGCGACCCTGCACCTCACCAGGCCCCGTAACCCGCCTGCCATCCATCCTCACCCCATCACCAGGCCCCGGGACAAGCAATCCTCTACCCACAGAGGGGAGAACTAACATCCAGGCTGCTCCCTGCCATCGCTCCTGGGATCCCCGTGGTGGTCACCAACCTCACCACAACCGTGGGTGGCGTCACGGACAATATCAAACCCCCACAATCAAACCCCCTTTTTCACTCACGGGTGAGGAACGCCGCTCGAGTCCCCGGGATCCGGGCCACCGCTCGAGCCACCACCGAGCAGCAGCAGCAGCCGGACCCGAGCAGTGGGAGAGCGCAGCGTCCCCTCCTCCGCCCGCGACAACTTGGCGTCACGAACAGGATCTTACCGCTCTGCCATCAGGTAGAGGTGCGCCTTGTGACCGCCGGAGGTGTCCGGCCGAAAAATTTGTGAAGCTGCCATCTTGGGCGCGAAAGATTCCCGCTCGAGCGACTCCTCGAGCAGTAGAAGCGCGAAGGCTGAAACCCCGCCCCCGTAGAGGAGGTACCGGAAGGAAACTAAGGGGGACGAAAATAAGATGTCTGCGCCTGACGGAGCCGCTGGAGGAGCGGTGGTCGCAGCCGCATGTAACTAGCGCTGCAGCGTGCAGGGACGCCAGGACTCTGCTGAAACACGTTCCTGGATTCAGAAGCGAGATGTGCCAGGAGCTCCCGGCCCAAATCCACTTCATGCTGGCGAAGTGGACGTCGGAGATGAAGGGCCTGGCCGCAACAGTGTGGGCATCCGAAGTGGAGGCGGTCTCAGAGGAGCGGGTAAGCAACCCACGCCCCTATGTCCCCGAGGGATCGGTCGATACGGCTGAGGGGCCCGGCCTGCTGCCATCCACCACACTACCTCCCTCACTGCCCATGCCCGTGGCCAACGCCCAGACCGACCCGTTACCCCTGCCACCGGTAGCGGAGCTCGCAGTGTCTGTGGGAGAGGGCCCAGACCTGCGGCCCCCGGGCCTTACCTTTACCACCGCCCTGGCACCCGTCCCAGCTTTCATCCCGACTGTGACGGAGATGACGACGGCCCCGGCAGTCCGCCCGGTCGCAGCGGAGGCGACTCTTGAACAGAGGCCAGCACCGCAAGTCCCGTCGACCGCTCCCAAACACCGGGCCTCGGCTGAGGCACGGCGGGGATGCAGCTGCCAGGAGGCAGAGCAGGCCACGTCACAGCGGAGTCCCTCATTATTGAAGGTACCGGTCGTAGCCGGCACGGAGGGACTCTGGCTGGGCCCATCCCCCACACCGCTTGAACCGGAGCCAGCAGAAGGTGCTCCACACCGGGAGCGGCAGCAAAGGCAGCTGTGCCGCGGGATTGCTGTTTAAGAAAGAAAGGTTAGAGCATGGTAGCGGTTCCCGGTTACCTTGCTGTCGGTCCCCATTGGGACTCTGCTGACGTTCCAGACGGCCCTCAAGGCTAAGGAGTCCGGTTGGAGAAGCAGTCATACCCGCATCATCGGCAGCTGAAAATGGAGTCCTGTGGGACAGTGATGGTGGACTGTGGGAAAGCTGCAGGAGGAAGCTGTACCGTGGCCAGGTGTTATGGATGGCCCCTGGGACCCAGCTGACAGTCCCCGTTGGGACCCTATGGCAAGTCTCCGTTACGACCCTACAGTTTTGTTTGTGGTAGCCCGTTGGCTACGAAGCACTGTAGTCCCCTTGGGGACTGTTTGCAATCAATGCGTAGAAACTGCTACGGACAAGCCCGAGAACTGTCAGGGCAATCGCAAACTAAGTGGCATGTAAACAAAAATGTTGGCTAAACCGTTACCACCTCCGGAGAGGCTGATTTGGAGGATAGGCCTGGAGGGAAGTAATGGCCCAGGCCCGCCACTACCGCAACCGGTGGCGATCCTCCGGGGGTTTCAGGGGTTCCCCATGGATGTGGGTCCCCTGAAAAGGACAGAACCCGCTCGGGTAACTTGTGCTGGACTGGGGTCAAGGGGTGCTGCCCATTTGCATCAGGGCCAGGTTGCTTGGGTGGGAGAGAACGGAAGCCGTTACCGTTAGCAATGTTTAAGAATGTGCCTCCCGATGTGGGAAGATTGAAAAAATGTTTTTATATGTTTTACCGTTTATCTTTTTCAGTTGTGAAAATAAAACTGGTGATGGACGGGCAGCCCGCGGATGGTCTGCATTTTACTAAGGGGGAATGTGGTGCCCTGGGCAAGCCAGGACATCACAAGCACTACACCAATACACCCCACACTCCCGGTCAGGCACACCAAAGTCAAACAAAATCCTTGTTGCCTCCCTCCAGGGGCTGATGCTCACACCAGAGGGTGGGCCAGGCGGTTGGTCCCACCCACCAAGGAGTGCACAGTCCTGGAGGCGGGAAAAGAGAGCAGATAGTTTCCAGTGGAGAAGAGTGGTGGAAGTGAAGTGGCAGTTGAGGAGTCTGAAGTTGGTCCGGGTGTGTGGCCCGGACGGAACAGCAAGGTTGGCAGACGATGGTGACGGTCTGCAGGAGAGACCTATTGGAGCTAGCCGTAAGGACCGTGGACGGGCGATGGCCCGGCGGTACTGGACCGGTATGCAAAGAGAAGCCAGCACCATCCGGCAGGGGCTTACGGACCCCGACAAGGCTAGGAGTCGCCGTGCAATTTGTCAAATCCGTTAGCGAAGGGAACCTCCTGGGTTTCCCAGCAGCCAAGTCCCGATAGAAGGCAACAGTCCAACCGTTAGAGGGAAACACAGTCACCACCAAGGCTAAAGTTCCCAGGGCCAGAGCCTGCGGGCAAAAGGGGCTCCCTCAGCATATATCCAAGCTGGGGAGCGGGTTACCGGTGGGAACCCATTGGAACCATACACACTACAAAGGTGCAGGGAAAGGCAGTCACCATCAACCTGCCGGGAGGAGAAACACCGCAGTCGTCTGTGGGACCCGTCCATCCAGCCGTTTGTTTTACCGGAGACTCTGTGTTTACCATTGGCTAAGTGAGTACCACCGAGCCGTGCGGCACAGCGCTGCCCCCGCGACGCTGCACCTCACCAGGCCCCGTAACCCGCCTGCCATCCATCCTCACCCCATCACCGGGCCCCGGGACAACCAATCCCCTACCCATGGAGGGGAGAACTAACATCCAGGCTGCTCCCTGCCATCACTCCCGGGATCCCCGTCCAGAGCAGCGGTGGTGTCACCCACCTCACCACAACCGTGGGTGGCGTCACGGACAGTATAAAACCCCCACAATCAAACCCCCTTTTTCACTCACGGGTGAGGAACGCCGCTCGAGTCCCCGGGATCCGGCCCACCGCTCAAGCCACCACCGAGCAGCAGCAGCAGCCGGACCCGAGCAGTGGGAGAGCGCAGCGTCCCCTCCTCCGCCCGCGACACTTGCCTCTTGTCACTGTGGGCCCTCACGTTCCTGCGTGG
The DNA here is from genome assembly GCF_048569485.1 of Anomaloglossus baeobatrachus. Taxonomy (NCBI): domain Eukaryota; kingdom Metazoa; phylum Chordata; class Amphibia; order Anura; family Aromobatidae; genus Anomaloglossus; species Anomaloglossus baeobatrachus. The sequence goes on from NC_134360.1 coordinate 167,875,359, forward strand.
CTCCGGACTCTGTGTTTGTTTGGTGAAGGGCATGAAGTGCCCTCACCAGCAGGTTGAGCAGGCCAACTGAATGGGCCCCTGCTCTGGGGCCTGTATCCCCGTGTGGGCCTTGTTCACTTGGCAGTCCTCGTACTCAGCCACCTCTCTGCGCTCCGGCTTCAGGTGATTTTCGTGCGGCACCACAAGGTGACCGTACTCCCCCGCCAGCAACCACTGCACCTGCGGTGTCCGACTAGTGACAGCCTGCAGGTTCTCTCTCTGCGACTGCTCTCTCCTCCTGAGCTTCACTAACTGACTCGGCTCACTACTCCCTCCCCTCTGTGCCTGCCTCCGCAACTTAGCAACCAGCCTCTCTACCACACCCCTTAAGTGGAGATGGAGGCCACACCCCCTCCTGGATTCCCCAGGGGTCCCTTCAAAGGTAAGTGTGGGAGACCTGGTTACTATGTGCCTGTGTGTCCACACCCTGGTCAGCCTTTTGGATTACCTGTGTTATACTGACCCAGCATGGGTGCAGTACTCAGTGGTGCTCGACCAGGTCACGGGCGCCACACATGCAAGCAATTACACAGTGTTAAGGATTTTGTGGGGTTCATCATACTGCGCAGAGAGCTGTGTGGGTACCATTATACTGTTTGAAGGGCTAGTGGGAACCTTTACACAGTGTGGAGTGATGGGAAGTCCATTATACTGTATGTAGGCCCATTGTCTTGCATAATTGGTGTTTAGGGGTCACAGTTGGGGATTATATTGTTTTCGGGTCATCATTCATTGCTGGGGTAGTTGCTGGTAGGGTTAAAGTTGGGCCACCAAACTGTGCTTGTGGAGAGTACTGTGGAAGAATTCACTGTGGGGTTACATAGTTACATAGTTACATAGTTACTAAGGTTGAAAAAAGACCTAGGTCCATCTAGTTCAACCTTCGGGTATCATACCGTATTTTATTTTTCTGTTATGTGACCACATTATTTCCATGCCCTGATGACTCACATACTTTTGCCACTTAGTCACGTGATATTGGATCACTACAAGAGGTACTGGCGGACGAGCAGATTTATTTTTTTACAACTCAGCACGTGTTGATGCCTCTCATAGTTTTCACCACAGTTTCTTCAATAAAATGGCACCAGAGATCACGGTACGTGCATGCGGGGACTCCGGTGCAATTTTAGTGAACACAGAATACTGTGACAATGCTCACACGCTACCAATCTTTCTACAACATTTATGCCTGGATTCAGCATCCTAGTGCCAGTATGACACTGCTTTTACTTCATATCGCAAAATCCTGGTGGTTGGTTCTCTTTAAGACATTTTTTCATTTCAAATTCCAATATATGAATGGAGATTTACAAAGTGTAGAGGTTATATGGATCTCCACTAGCAAAGGAGGAGAGGAGAACAGAGGGATGGCTGGGCTCAGTAGTTGTATGAGAATAGGAATGTATAACATACTGAACAATCTGCCTTCTCTCCTTTCTGCATTCAAAGAGGTCAGCGTCCATGATGGACTCCCTAGACAACCCTTTACAACCCTTCATCCCGGCGATTTTCCATTTTTTGTTTTGATTTTTTCCTCCCCTTCAAGCCTTAACTTTTTTCCCATCAATATAGCCCTATGAGGGCTTGTTTTTGTGGGATGAGTTGTACTTTTGAAAGAAACCATTCATTTTGTCCATATTGTACTGAAAAAGGGGATAAAAAAATCTAAATCTAAATATTTTTTTTTTTTTATTTACCATGTTCATTAGCTAGTAAAACTGACCTGGTATTATGAATCCCCAGGTCAGTACAAGTGCGTAGACCAAACATTTATAGTTTTACTTTTATGTATGTGGTGAAAAAAACCAAAACATTCAGAAGTTTGTAAAACAATAGAATTGCGCTTTTGTCAGTTTTTAATGATTTCATTTTTGGGTAGATGGGATGTTTTAATTGCCTGTTATTGCATTTTAATGCAATGTTGCATTGACGAAAAAACGTAATTCTGGTGTTTTGATTTTTTGTTTTTGTTAGGCCAATTAATTGATTTTATATTTTGCTAGTTCGGGCATTTTTTTAATGCAGTGATACCAAATTTGTGTATTTGTTGTTTTTATTATTATTATTATTATTTTATTTTCAATGGGGCAAAAGGAGGGTGATTTGAACTTTCAGGGTATGTGCCTATGTAGCAGAATTGTGTGCAGATTTTCTACACACAAGACTGCATGTTTTGGCAGAAAAAAAGTAGTAGGAAAACTGCATTTTTGTTTCATGTTTTTACTTTTTTATGGCTTTTTTTCCTGAGTTTTTTTAGTTATGGTGATCATGGGGATTCCCGCTCTTTACTCCCGCAATCGCCGCTGGGTCTCTAGCTGATGTTACTTCTGGGACCAGTCTCTCACTGCCAGGAGCAGTGCCTGCGCCACTCCTGGTACTTTAACCGATTGAATGCTGCAATCACATCATTCAGGAGGCAGGGAGAGGGATCGCTTTCCTCTTCCTGGCAATCGGGTTCCTGTAATGCAATCACAAGTTTGGCAATCCTGGGTCGTCACCAACACAACCCCGGACAACCTCACAGACCATGCCGGATGCATGGTGTGTGAGGACAATTGTTAGTGCTGCGAGTGCAGCACTGACAGATCTAATCCAATGCAGTGATCGAGCACTAGAACTGCAATGGATTATATCAGCAGGACAAAACGCAGAAAGCATTGACATGCTGCAGATTTTTTCTGCTCCAAAATCTGCAAGGAAAACATCTGCAACATGTACACAGCAAGTCAGGATTCTCATATATTTCACTGGGATGCATTTTTCTTTGCAGTATTGCTTAAAATCTGCAAGAAAAAAATGTATTAAACGCATTAAAAATGCAGCAAAAAACACAGTCCTATTAAAAAATGCAGCACTAGAGTTTTCTATTTTTTTCATATTTTTAAAATCTTTTTTTTTTTACATTTTTTATTGATATTGCTAGTTCTCTTAGGGGATATTATGACTGCTTCAGCATCCCTCTGATCAGCAGAAATGCTCATCTATAAGTGCCAGCGCTCTGCCAGCATTAGCAGGAAGTGAATAATGACAGCAACAGGGGTCATCAACTGACCCCGCGCTGTTATGACAACCCATTGGCACCACAAGATCGCATCACATGGTCTCCGATGGCAGAGAGGAACAGCACGATTCCTGCTGGAGGGCGTTAGATTGCGCTGTCAGTGTTTGACAGCGCAATATAAAGGGTTAATAGGCATGGGTGGATTGGAGATTCACCCTCGCTTTTAAGCTACACATGTTGGCTGAGAAGATAAGATGAGGTGAAATGTGGACTTGCTGCGCAAACCCATATAAAGAGGCGGGAGGAAATCCTAGGATGTGTATATACGTCTTACGTTGTTAAGGGAGTTTTCCCATAAATACTTGGAATAACAATAAGTTACAAATTGGATGTGTTTAAATAATGTCCCTGTGCTGAGATAATTTTATATGTGTGTCCCTTCTGTGTACTGTGTCAGCACAGGAATTTTTTTTTTCTTAAACATTGAATTTTTTAACTATTATTCCAAGATCTTTTGATTAAAATGAAGTTTAAAATGGAAAACCCCTTAAAGAATTACATAGGCTCAAATAGTAAGATCAGGACATATTAGAAAAAAAGATTTAATAAAGCTTAAAACTGGAAAAAAAATAGTAAACTTTGATCAACAGAAATAAGTAAAACTCCATTCCTTGCAAAAGTTTGCAAGAGAAAAGTTTACTAAAAAGTGAAAAATTAAAAAAGATTTACATCATATCATCACAGCCATGACATCGAATGGCATGAAAACAGATATTTATCTCACCTGATGAACTCATAAAATAAAAATAAACAGAATTGCTATTTTTGGTTCATTCTCTACTCCATAAAAAAAAATAAAATCTTATCACTAAATTTTATATACCCTAAAATGGTACTAGTGCAAAGCAAGGTTTCAAAGGGGCATAAAAGGACAAACATTGGGAGACGGATGACTAGCAGAATATTATGTTTTCTGAAAATATATTTATGAAATGCATAATTTATAATCTTGATGTTTTCTGTCAAGTACGCCGTTCTGAATTTATAGTACTGTCAAACTGCCTCAGTATCACTAATCCTAATTGGTGTTTTGAAGTCCATTAATATATTGCACTATGTTTATTAGCCCAGCTCATCACTCCATCATAAAACCTAGTTTTTAACTTGTACAATATTAAAATGTATAATCCACCGACATTATATTTATTATATATCTAACTGCAAACCAGGAAAAATATGCAGAATACAGCGATCATCCTTACTCTGTCATATTGATTCACACTGATTCCATAAATGACATCAGTCAAGGACCAGCTAGTATTAAAATCATGTGCCAAACACCAGGACGCGTGTTTTGCCGTTTCTCCATGATAGTAACATATAGTCTTGGCTCCAGTAATTGCTTTTTTTTATTCCCTGTGTTATGCCTGGATTTCATCTCATTTCTGCCGTCCGAATCATATATTTCAAGTGGCAGAGATGATCAAAGCACTTTCTAGACAGACAAGAAAATGAGCAGGGAGCAGAAGGAACATCAGTGAAAGGATGACATTGAGGAAAAGGATTCTTCTATTACCACAGTCCGCAGCTGACATTGTGACAACAGTCAAACCGGTGACACTTTTTCCTCTCATCTCCGGGACAGATCCATTCAGCATTGGGCTGACCCATCGGCTATTATATGTTGGATTGCCCAAATCGCAGCAAAAGTCAACATAGCCATTTTAAATCAAACAAGTTAGTAAAATGAGTAATACTTGTTATTCTGTTTTTTTCTTCCGTAAACTATGACATGAAAAAGGAATGCACTGTACAATCTACATCTTCATAAGGTCTCTGTGTATAAACGTATCAATCAATAGTATGAACAAATGGACCCCACCTATCCAAAAAATAAAGCACACGAATAAAGAATAAATGAAGCGCAGTTTCACATTTGAACATATCACAGAGTATAACTTAATAATCAGCAGGCAGAGTCAATACAGTAAAGTGCTGGTGCTTCTTCTGATAGTTTTCTCTATACAGGGTGGGCCATTTATATGGATACACCTAAATAAAAGTTGAATGGTTGGTAATATCAACTTCCTGTTTGTGGATCATTAGCATAAGGGAGGGGGGAAACTTTTCAAGATTGGTGGTGACCATGGTGGCCATTTTGAAGTCGGAAATTTTGGATCCAACTGCACCCCCACATTATGGGTGTCAGGTCCAAGCATTCCTACATGAACAGTGCCCTGGAAAGTGGAATGGCCTTCGTGGGCCAGGTGAATGGCCACCAAGGTCTCCCGATCTGACCCCCTTACACTTTTATCTTTGGGGTCATCTGAAGGTAATCATCTATGCTGTGAAGATACAAATGTGCAGCATCTGAAACAACGGATACTGGAAGCCTGTGCTAGCATTTCTTCTTCAGTGTTGCTATCAGTGTATTAGGAGTGGGCGAAGAGGGTTGCATTGACAATTCAACACAATGAGCAGCAGTTTGAACACATGTTATAAGTGGTCATAAAATTGTAAAATGTGTAAAAAAATAACTAATGAACAAATAAAGTTACGTTAAAATCAAGCACACCATTGTTTTTCTTGTGAAATTCTCAATAAGTTTCATCTGTTACATGACCTTCTTCCCATTTGAAAAAATAAAGTTGGATCCAAAATGGCCAACTTCAAAATGGCCGCCATGGTCACCACCCATCTTGAAAAGTTTCCCCCCTCCCATATACTAATGACCCACAAACAGGAAGTTGGTATCACCAGCCAATCCCATTTTATTTAAGTGTATCCATTTAAATGGTCCACCCTGTATTTTGTAAAAAGTTGAGGGTTTTTGTATAGATGGTTAGTCCCTAGTAAAGCTCAAAGGGGTTGTTGCCTTTCGTATATAATTCATCCCTCACTGCATTAGATGCTGAACTTACCATCCCCGGATCAACCGACAAGTCTCCAATAATGCTCCAAGTGCACAGAATTGGCTGCGACCTTGACTTCACATAGATTGCATGACAGACAATAAGTGAGCTTAGAAATGGGTATTCTGTATATACTGTAATGTCCCATTCAAAGCTGCTGAGCTCACTGATTGGCTGTCAAGATTAAATCAGTATAGACAAAAAGACTGACTGCAATCACCAAACTGAGGTGTGAACAGGTGCATAACTGAACATGACATAAAATACAAGAAACACAGGAGGTTTTTAACCCAGAGAGAGGCTTCAGCATAGTGTAGGTACCCAGTTACGAGATATGCTGTGAAGTGGCAACTGGGCAGATATACAAATGGCCATTTATATATGCTAAATATCTCATTTTTCTTAGATTTTCCTTAGCAGTAATGCAGGTCCATGTTCACACATTCATGGTTTCCATACTTTAGCATTATCAGAGCGCAAACTGTCTTTTTTTGTATAAGATTAAATTAGTGGCATGGTCAATGCCACATACAGAGTACCATGGCAGTGGCTCATTGGTGGACCTCAGTAAGGTGGGTACAGCGTGGATATTTTTAAAACAAAATGCAGCAAGAGATGAATTGTTTTTGTAAGGGAACAACTCCTTTAACCTTTTCATGTTGCAAGTTGCTAAAAGGGGTTGTTCGGTGTTGCTGTGAAAGTCTTCAATCACTTTATATGACTGCGGGCTTCTGAATCATAACCTCATGGGCTCCCCATGCTGACATGATTCTTTTGGTGTAGTTGCCAAGACTGGCCAGTGATATAACCACAAGTAAACAATTTGCATCTACTGTATGTGCTCACATGCTGACTAGATGTGCTCATACATCTAGTTGGAATGTGGCTGGAAGTATGCAAATCACATACCGCTGTCATTTGACTGCCTATTCTTTGCAGCAACAAGGTATGATCCTAACAGAGACACAGAGAGACAGCACGCTTTCGCCACAAGACCAGACATCCCATTATAATAGGTCATCAATATCATATTGATAGGCATTGACTCCTGAAGTACTCCATAATCACTAGTTATTTTCTTAATCAAATGCCAGATATAAACAGTTTGAATGGAGCTGCATAGCACAGCTCCAGTCAGCACCTAGCGGTCACATTTGGGTACTTCAGAACAGCTTGTATTCTTTTGAAATGTAGTGTAGCTGTTCTGCAGTGCTCACCTGTGTACACTACACAAAGATTGTAAATGCTGTTTGCAGCTCCAATTAAAGTGTTAACATCTACTGGCTGCTGGAGCAAATAACAGCTGTTAGGTCTCATTTTGATCAGTCTCATATTGATGGCCTAACCTATGTATAGGTCATCAATATGCTGTGACTGGACCACTCTTTTACAGCATACTTTGCCCAGATGAGGAGCAAGTAGACATGTGAAACTGAAAATAAATGGATTGCATTGTTACTTGTAACTTAGTGGTATCGTAAAAAAAGTGTCCAAGGCTGCTATTGCTTTAAATTAACAATATATGTTGTACTTCAAGGGGTATTTTCAAGTTGTCTATTGAGCAGCTCCTAGCAATTCAATTTTCCTACTTAGATTGATTTTCCTTCTTTGATATTTGGGGACCGGGAACTCCTCAGGAACTTAATTGACAGTTCTGGTCAGGGGCTTTAGCCTAATGCAACACATTAACCCCTTAACGACCGTGGGCAGTAATATTATGTCCTAAGCGGTTACAGTCTAATCCAGGCCGGCTACTGCCGGCAGCCGGTGGGGATCCACTCGCATGTCAGTTGATTTGTACAGCTGACGTGTGCCTCGCAGGCACAAGTGGATCCGCGTTCCACCCATGTCTGTTAACCCCTTAAATGGCGCTGTGAAAATGTGAGTCATTTAAATCCCTGGCTAGGTAACTCTGTACTCACCGGACTGTATCGGTGTCGCAGTGACGTGATCACTGTGGGAAGATGGTTGTCATGGTAGCAGAGGCTCATGTGATGACTCCTGTAGCTCACATGACTCACTTCCTGTTTCACCCTGCCGGCCAGTGACAACAGGTGAGTTTTTCTGCTGATCTCAGCTGTGTAGCTGTGATCAACATTAATGAATGAGTGATCAGACTGCTGATCCTTATAGTCCCCTAGGGGGACTAGTAAAATAAAAAAAATGAGAAAAAAGTTTTAAAAAAAATGTAAAAAAATAGGCGATCAAAAGGTAGCATCAGCGCAAAAATGATATCATTAAAAATGTCAGCTCGAGATGCAAAAAGTAAGCCATCACTGAGCCCCATATCCCAAAAAAAGAGAACGCTACAGGTTTTGGAAAATGGCGCAAAACGTGCGTGACTTTTTTTGGACAAACTTCTGATTTTTTTAACCCCTTAAATAAAAGTAAACCTATACAGGTTTGGAGTCTACAAACTTGAGGCACATTAATAACACATCAATTTTACCATATAGTGAACACAGTGAATAAACGATCTCAAAAACAATCAGGCAATCAACCTTTTTTGCAATTTTTCCATACTTGGAATTTTTTTGCCGTTTTCCAGTACACTATATGGTAATACTTATGGTTTAATTTAAAAGTACAACTTGTCCCACAAAAAACAAGCCCTCATATGACATATTTGGAAAAAAGTTACAGCTCTCGACAGAAGGGGAGCAAACCCCCCCAAAAAACGGAAAATCGGTCAAGGGTGAAGGGGTTATTGGTGCATTTCACAAGTATCAAGAAAGGGAGATGAATGTTTAGGTAAATTGCTCATGAATATGTCACTGCTGAGTGATGGATATTATGCAGGACTGATAAGAGCCGTGTCAGGAAGTGAATGGGGAACTTCTAATTGCTGTATAGAAATGCATGGGCTAGAGAGAGTTAGCTGGTATCTTAAGATTTAACTCCACTCCTGGAATATAGCTACACTGCACACTTTGCCAGGCTCTGGTGGCCTAGCTCATTGTAAACAAACTGTACTGTAAATACATGTATGTATCTATCATATGTTATATTTGTAAGATAAAATCTCTCATTACAGGAGAATAAAAGAAGATAGAAAAATCACAGCAAAAGAAAACATACATATGTTCATGCTGTTTAACTAAATAAAGCAATTTAATAACATGATAATACCCATATGTTACGAGGGAGACCCGGGGAAGCGTGCCAAGATGGGAAATAGACAGCTTCCGCCGGTCAAGGTCCACTGTGCGGTGAAAGGGACCGCTGCTATGGTCAGGAAAGAGTGAGCGGGTTGCTACTAGTGATCGTCTGGAATGTCACAGACGATCTATGTACACCGGTCCGCCCTAACCCGTGAGGGTTGTATGGCTCGGGGCTTCTCGATCGGTGTACGTGTTGCACAGGGACGCACAGAGGTGCCTACGCACGTGTGCCAGCGGGAGTCACAAGATATGGCACGAGGGTAGCACAGAGGTGCCCACGAACGTGTGCTTTCAATAACCAGGTGAGTCCGGTGGAGACTCGAGGAGCTCACCTGGGACAGGGACACGGCCTGTCGAAGGAGATACTGCCGGAGCAGCAAGGCAGGAACATGGCCTGCTGAAGGAGATACTGCCGGAGCAGCAAGGCAGGAACACGGCCTGCCAACCAGGTGCTCCCTAAGCAGCAAGGGCCAAGCCCACAAAAGACAATAATGCCTGAGCAGTGGCGTGGCAGCACGCTGCCAGACATCCAAACATAGAAGGACGGTCGCGCACCGCCATGATGGCAGGGGGAGCTTTTAAGGAGGTGTAGCTCCACCCAAGGGCGGGCGCGAGACGGGCATGACCCAATCAGGGTTCGTGACGTCCTGGCCCAGCCAGTCAGGATTCAGCACATCACCAGCCTCATCATGGGGCCGTGTGATATCAGTGAGCGAATCAGAAGACGACACGTGGAGCACATGCTCATCCTCCTGCCTCTGGGTCATAAAGGCGGGATCCTCGGTTTCACAATGTGCAGAGACATGGGAAGTCTTGCTGCTTCCCTGAGCATCTATTCTTTGCACACTGCGCAACCTCCCAGAGCCTCCGTGATGCTGAGCAGGAGAGCTCGTGGCAGGCAAGGGATGGGAGACCGCTCCATTCCTTGCAAGGGGAGAACCACTAGGTGTCACCCTTCTGCTGTGTCTCTGAGGAGGCAACTCCTGCAGACTGCGCAGTCTCCCAGACCTTTGGCGCTGCTGAGCAGGAGGGCTCGTGGCAGACAAGGAATGGGGGACCACCTCATTCCTTGCAACATGAGAGCCACGACGTGTAACATTACCCCCCCCGCCTGCGCTCGAAGGCTGCCACCAAACCCGGGGCGTGGACATGCTCCTCCAATTCCCAGGACCTATGCTCCGGGCCACGACCGACCCACTCCACGAGGAAGTACCTCTTGCCCTGTACAATTTTTGTTCTTACTAGCTTCGCTACTTCAGGGTCGTCGGATGAAAAGCCAACCTGGGACAGCAGAGACCCCGAGGTTTTAGGTCGTACGGGTTTCAGAAGAGATACATGAAAAGTATTAGAAATAGCCCAGCATGGAGGGAGCTGGAGTCGATATACCGCCGGGGTTACTCGCTCTATTACTGTAAACGGACCCAGGTACCTAGGAGCGAACTCGGCTGTCTGTACCGGAAGGTTAATATGTTTAGAAGACAGCCACACTAGGTCACCAGGTGCGAAAGATGGCACAGGATGTGGAAGACCCGCAGGCCTCCGCCTGAACGGTTTACTATACGCACACGACGTACGGACTCCCATATTCCTCTGTACATCCTGGGCTACCGCCGGCCCCCAATAATGCCTGACCCCTAGGTCTCTGGTCCCATCGACCCCGAAGTGGGCCCCAACTTTGGAGGCATGATCCCATGACAGCACACCGTTCCGTGATTCAGAGGAAGTGAGGGTCTTACCAGGTGGCACCTGGTCTTGGGAAGTGGAAATGACCCTCCTCACGCTGATTGAGGGTGAAACAAGACACTGACTTTCTTCCGAAGGTTTCAAACATCGGGTAGCTACATGTCCCTCCTGCCCACAGGAAAAGCAAATGGCTGACGGCAGAGAACCTGTGGTAGAGGAGACCACTTTGGAGACTTCCATTGGCTCCACAGAGTCATCAACAGAGCTGGCTGGGAGACCGGTCTGGTGGGGAAGGGGAGTCAGAGGCTCTATAGACCAGGTAGACGTGGGTGCCGAAGAGACCTCGAGCCTCCGCTCCGCGTGGCGGATGTCTATGCGAGAGGCAAGCCGAATCAAGGACTCTAAGGTGGTCGGCACGTCACGCGTGGCCAGTGCGTCTTTGACGAACCCTGCCAGACCCTCCCAGAACACAGGGACCAGGACTTTATCTGGCCAGTCCAGCTCTGCGGCGAGTGTCCTGAATTGTACTGCAAAGTCCCCGACTGAAGTGGACCTTTGCCGAAGGCGTAGGAGCCGCAGCGCAGAGTCGTGGGTGACTTGAGGCCCGAGGAACACCTTTCTCATGGCCTCAAGATAAACTGGAAGGTGATTCACCACCCAAACTCCGCGCTCCCACAACGGCGTGGACCATTTTAGTGCTTTCCCTGTGAGCAGGGACTGGACGAAGGCTACCTTCGCCTTCTCAGTAGCGTAATCAGTCGCGGACAACTCCAAGTAGGTGGTAACCTGGTTTATGAAACCACGGCACTCAGAGCTGTCCCCGCTGAAGCGCTCTGGGAGCGCAAGGCGAGGCGACCTTCCGCACAATTCCACAGCCTGAGTAGCCGCCTGGGTGGCGACTGTTGTTAGAGCAGCCTTATCGGGGGAAGACCGCTCCACTACTGCCAATCGTGACTCCAACTGCTGCACATAACGCAGCAACTGCTGCTGCTCTTCCGCCATAGCCAGACCTTTGGCGCGACCGTAATGTTACGAGGGAGACCCGGGGAAGCGTGCCAAGATGGGAAATGGACAGCTTCCGCCGGTCAAGGTCCACTGTGCGGTGAAAGGGACCGCTGATATGGTCAGGAAAGAGTGAGCGGGTTGCTACTAGTGATCGTCTGGAATGTCACAGACGATCTATGTACACCGGTCCGCCCTAACCCGTGAGGGTTGTATGGCTCGGGGCTTCTCGATCGGTGTACGTGTTGCACAGGGACGCACAGAGGTGCCTACGCACGTGTGCCAGCGGGAGTCACAAGATATGGCACGAGGGTAGCACAGAGGTGCCCACGCACGTGTGCTTTCAATAACCAGGTGAGTCCGGTGGAGACTCGAGGAGCTCACCTGGGACAGGGACACGGCCTGTCGAAGGAGATACTGCCGGAGCAGCAAGCCAGGAACACGGCCTGCTGAAGGAGATACTGCCGGAGCAGCAAGGCAGGGACACGGCCTGCCAACCAGGTGCTCCCTAAGCAGCAAGGGCCAAGCCCACAAAAGACAATAATGCCTGAGCAGTGGCGTGGCAGCACGCTGCCAGACATCCAAACATAGAAGGACGGTCGCGCACCGCCATGATGGCAGGGGGAGCTTTTAAGGAGGTGTAGCTCCACCCAAGGGCGGGCGCGAGACGGGCGTGACCCAATCAGGGTTCGTGACGTCCTGGCCCAGCCATTCAGGATTCAGCACATCACCAGCCTCGTCATGGGGCCGTGTGATATCAGTGAGCGAATCAGAAGACGTCACGTGGAGCACATGCTCATCCTCCTGCCTCTGGGTCATAAAGGCGGGATCCTCGGTTTCACAATGTGCAGAGACATGGGAAGTCTTGCTGCTTCCCTGAGCATCTATTCTTTGCACACTGCGCAACCTCCCAGAGCCTCCGTGATGCTGAGCAGGAGAGCTCATGGCAGGCAAGGGATGGGAGACCGCTCCATTCCTTGCAAGGGGAGAACCACTAGGTGTCACCCTTCTGCTGTGTCTCTGAGGAGGCAACTCCTGCAGACTGCGCAGTCTCCCAGACCTTTGGTGCTGCTGAGCAGGAGGGCTCGTGGCAGACAAGGAATGGGGGACCACCTCATTCCTTGCAACAAGAGAGCTACGACATGTAACACCCATATACGATTGAAGGCCTTGCTGCTTCAGCTGTATTTCTCTGCTGTTCCCCAACTGGGCTGCAGTGGTCACATCTCTGCTACAGCCAATCACTGCACTCGGTTGTTATGGCTAGTTAAATGACACAGGACAACTAAACACAATCTTTGCGCTGTAAAGTGATGTCGCCAATGCAGCTTTGTCAACAAACACGAGAGTGGAGCAAACTTGGTTACCGTACATTTTTTAAACCACGCAACCCCATTAAAAAGATACTGTCACTTTCAGAGATGGACTCCAACCTTAGAAACATAGAAACATGAAATCCTGCAAATTAATGCATAGTTAAAAACAGGGTCAGGAACACTAGTCACAAAGTTATCTCTCCCTACCCACTCCATTAGATAGATAGGTCTCTCCTTTTGTATGTATAGAGAGATACCTGTCAATCTAGCTAAGCAGGCGGGGCAACTTAGCATAAATATACAGTATAACCATGATTAGTCAACTCATCACCTAACCCTTTTTCAACTACTTTAGCATTTAAGAGTAAAACGGGGATGTCTGTATTCAGGGAACCAGTCGCTGATTTATGCTGTCCGTTCCGTTGCTCAGGTAGCTATCAGTACATAAATCTAAAAATACAATTTTAAAACGGGGTTTAAATTAAAGCTATGGTTTAAAATGGCTGCAAAAATTGTTATTGATCCCATTACCACCAGGCAATTTTCCATTTTTGCCTTTTCCACATCTTCTTCCAAGAACTATACTGTATATTTTTTATTTTTTCGTGTACACTACAGATGAAAAGTTTAGGGTCACTTAGATATTTCCTTATTTTTGAAAAAAAAGCACATTTTCTTTCAATGAAGCTAACATTAAATTAAACAGAAGTACACTCTATACATTGTTAATGTGGTAAATGACTATTCTAGCTGCAAATGTCTGGTTTTTAATGCAATATCTACATAGATGTAGAGAGGCCCATTTTCAACAACCACCACTCCAGTGTTTTAATGGTACATTGTGTTTGCTAACTGTGTTATAAGGCTAATGGATGTTTAGAAATCCCCTGAAAACCCTAGTGCATGTATATTAGCACAGCTGAAAATAGTTTTGCTGATTAGAGAAGCTATAAAACTGACCTTCCTTTGAGTTATTTGAGAAACTCACTGAAGCATTACATTTGTTGGTTCCATTAAACTCTCAAAATGGCCAGAAAAATAAAACTTTATAAAACTCAACAGTCTATTCTTGTTCTTAGAAATGAAGGATATTCCATGTGAGAAATTGCCAAGAAACTGAAGATTTCCTACAACGGTGTGTACTACTTCCTTCAGAGAAGAGCACAAACAGGCTCTAACCAGAGTAGAAAGAGAATTGGGAGGCCGCACTGCTCAACTGAGCAACAAGACAAGTACATTAGAGAATCTAGTTTGAGAAATTGACGCCTCACAGGTCCTCAACTGGCAAAGTTTGTGATGACCAAAAAATGTAATTTTGGCATTTAGCATTTTTTTGCCGCTACGCTATTTACCGATCAGGTTAATTGATTTTCTATTTTGATAGATCGGCATTTCTGAACGCGTTGCTACCAAATATGCATACATTTTTAATATTTTTATTGTTTTATTTTCAATTGGGCAAATGGTGGGTGATGTGAACGTTTAGAGATTTTTTTTTCAAAATTTTTTAAAAGGTTTTTTTTTAATTTTTTATTTTACCAGTCCCCCTAGGGGACTGTAAGGATCAGCAATCTGATCACTTGTTGATTTCAGTTAATTAGAGCTACACAGCTCTGATCAGCAGAAATGCAGAATTCCTGTTAGAGCTGTTACTCTGTTGGCTGTAACAGGAACTACATCATGATAGTGACAGGAGTTATCACATGACCCATCGCTACCATGGCAACCATTGGCTCCCCGTATCTACGTCATGGGGCCTCCAATAGTGGTGGGGAAAGGAGCGTTCCCTGCTGCGGCCGTTTAAATCATGCTGTTACATTATGACAGCGTGATCTAAGGCTTTAACAGGCATGGGTGGATCGCGGATCCGCACCTGTTAGCCACACATGTCTGCTGTTCAAATCAGCAAACATGTGCAGGGATCACTACTGGCTCACCGAAGCAGCCTGTGCTGGTGGTTACCTCAACATGATTTAGGATGTATCGGTATGTCCTAGGTCGTGAAGGCGTTAAAGCTATGGACACGGCCTTGGATGTACCGGTTTGTCCAAAGTCATGAAGGGATAAAATAATTTTGGTTTGTACACTTTGTAGAATCCTTTCTTTGAATAGTTTCTGATGATAATATTGTTACTGGTTGTTTTGCTGCTAAAATCCCAGCAATTAGTTGTCATTTGTTCACAATCATAATAGCCATTATTCAATTTCTAAAAAGTGGCAGCACAATTTATATAAAGAACTACACTTTGGGAATTGTGATCAGTAAGTATTCATGTCCTCCAGAACAAAACATGCCCTTTGTAGCTGCCATTTTCTAAACTGACACAACTCCCAAATGAGGACTTTTTGGTTATTAAGCTGCAGCACCCTGGGATATGCTTCCCCAGTGATCTGCAGGATCCTAAGGCTTTCTGGAACACCCTATGCTGACAACCCACACCTCACACACAGGTAGGGACACTTCCCTGAGACCTGGGCGCAGCATGTGGAGGGTTAACAGAGCTCAGATGTGAGAACCAATCCCTTAGCTGTTAGCCAGGGAAAGGGGTGTGGCTTGTGGGAAGCAACAGGTGTTGCTAGGCAGAGTTGGCAGAGAGGAAAAACGACAGTTGAAAGGAGCCAGTGAGTGAGAGGGGTGTGAGGATTGTAAGGAGACCCCCAAAAGGGGACTAGGAGGTAGTAGCCTGAGGGTAAAAAGATCCCAGACACTACGCACGAGGGGGTACTGGACCCCAGAGTTGACAACAGCTCCAAGCGGTCTGCTGATCCAGCCGTGTGTGGTGACTTCCAGGGTACCACACCACCCATAGGCTCAGGGACACAGCCTCATATATAGGACCCGGGAGGGGGCACAGAGAAGTAGCCTACCCCACAAGGGACCGCGAGGCCTGTCATACTGGGCCCGGAAAACAAAGGAGCGGAGCGCCGCAGGTCACCAACAGCTTCAGGCAAGGGGACCATCAGCTCTGTGTGTGCACGGAGGGCTCAACTGGGACTCACGTCAGCACCGGGAATAAGGAAAGTTGTTTAACCAGCCGTGCCAAATTGTACTTGCAACATCAAGTGAGTAAATTACCAGTGAATTTGCAAGAACTGTGTCGTGTTTATTACTGGCGCACCACAAGGCGCAGCACACCTACATGGGTCTTAAGCCCCTACTGGCGGAGGGTGCGAACACACTTGCTGCTATACCATCTGTCCCCAAAACCACAGCAGCGGCGGGACATCTTATTACCGCAACCCGCCAGTGGCGTCACAAGTGACATACAAAATAACCCTGTTACCGAGCGCCCCTAGGTAACGGAACCTGGCATGGCCACCTGTGACAGTGATCCCCATTATCCACCACCCGGAACCGAGTATCCCAAGGGCCTGGGGTGTGGCAGCGCTCTACATATTGGTGTCACGAACAGGATGATCAATGGGAAGAAGAACCTTACATTGTCCAAACATCTAACTTTGACAACAAAAAAGTCTGTATTATAAGCAAAGATGAAGGAAAAACATCAACAGCTGTTTCTAGAGCCCATTTAAAGAAATGCCCAGAACAGTTAGCACAAAAAGAAAGTACAGAAAGAACTGTAAATCTACCTCAACCTGAGCCAA
Organism: Anomaloglossus baeobatrachus; assembly: GCF_048569485.1. Classification (NCBI taxonomy): domain Eukaryota; kingdom Metazoa; phylum Chordata; class Amphibia; order Anura; family Aromobatidae; genus Anomaloglossus; species Anomaloglossus baeobatrachus. Next base: position 167,892,082 of record NC_134360.1, read on the forward strand.
AGAAGAAAATTATCCATACTGTATTAGGACTGGAGATTTCCAAGAAGATTGACCGCAATACAATGGAGCCATAGTCATACCTTGTATCACCTTTCCACAAGTACCAGAAGAACCTGTACCAAGACAAAAATAACTTGTACCAGTACAAGAACCAGAAGAAATCTCAGGGGAAGTTGAACCAGAACGTTCTGCAAACATTGACCTTGTCAATCCTACAGTAAGGGTAAGAACACGTAGGTACTTACAAAGTCAACCTACCATACCAAGTGTAGTACAAAACTCAAACAACATTGACACACCAGAGTTGCATAGGTCAAACAGAAGCAACATTGGTCATCCCCCATCCAGACTAGGAGAGTGGGAATACTACTAAAGATGGTCATTAAATACATATTAACTGTATGTAAAATGTAAATAATGTATATTAAGCATGTTGACCCTACAGAGACTGACCTGTATCGACTTTTGGGTCACTAACAACTGTTCGTAATGTATGTTTAAGGACTGTGCCTCCCTTTGGGAAGAATCCAGGTTTTTCCCCATCCTTTGTTCTTATGGACCTAAGCCACAGGACTGGCATGGCACAAAAACATTTGTATATAGTTGCACACATGGTGCTTTTCATTGGTATTACCCAGGAACTGAACTTTTGTTCCCAACACCCTAAAAGGAGAGCCGGAAGTCGAAGGGAGGGTCTGCAGTGAAGCAGGCTGAGACCCCCATCACCATCATAACCGGTGATGTGCTCCCTAGGACAGTCCCCACAGGGAACAGTCACCAGGACGTTCGAAGAGGTCCACCGGATAGTGACCTCAGAGACTGGGGGTGGTGGGAAGAAAAGTGTACGGAGTACTAACCTCTTACAAATGTATATTTGTTATTTAATGCCGTTTTAAAAATAATATATATTTTGCAGATTTTCTTGTTTTGCAGCCCGCGGACGTGCTGGTCTTAACCAAAGGGGAATGCAGCACCCTGGGATATGCTTTCCCAGTGATCTGCAGGATCCTAAGGCTTTCTGGAACACCCTATGCTGACAACCCACACCTCACACACAGGTAGGGGCACATTGCCTGAGACCTTGGCGCAGCATGTAGAGGGTTAACAGTACTCAGATGTAAGAACCAATCCCTTAGCTGTTAGCCTGGGAAAGGGGTGTGGCTTGTGATAAGCAACAGGTGTTGCTAGGCAGAGTTGGCAGAGAGGAAAAACGACAGATGGAGCCAGTGAGTGAGAAGGGTGTGAGGATTGTGAGGAGACCCCCAAAAGGCGACTAGGAGGTGTCGTGGGCGGGGAGGATGCCGCTGCGCTGCACTCGCTAACGCTAAGTCCGGCGCTGCTGTGATGGCTGCTCGGTGGCTCGAGCGGTGGGCCGGATCTGGGGACTCGAGCGGCGCTCCTCGCCCGTGAGTGAAAGGGGTGGTTGGTTTGGGGGATTTAGTCCGTGACGCCACCCACGGGTCGTGGTGAAGATAGGCACCGCCGCTGATGATGACGGGGATCCCGGGAGCGATGGTAAGGAGCAGCTGGGATGTTGTTTTCCCCTTCCGTGGGTAGGGGTCGGTGGTCCCGGGGCCCGGTGATGTTGTGAGGAGGCAGGGTTGGCGAGGTGCAGGGTTGCAGGGACAGCGCGGCGCGGTGCCGGATGGCACGGCTGTCTTTCCCTGCACCTTGATGTTCTCCTTCTGACTACTATGGATTCCCAACGGTAGTCCGCTCCCCGGTGTATGGGTACCGGAGGAGCCCATTTGCCCGCAGGCGCTGGCCCTTGGGTCTCTAGCCTTAGGCGGTAGCTGTATACCCTCACGGTGTGGGCTGTTGCCTACAATCGGGACTTTTGCTGTTGTGAAACCTCTGGGGTTCCAGTAACATTCGGATCTGACTATTGACGGCGGCCCCAAGCCTGGTCGGGGTCCGATGGCCCTGCCTGTGTGTGCTGGCTTCACTTCGCTCCCCGGTCGGTACCGGCGGGCCGTCGCCCGTCCCCGGTCCTACGGTTCCGCGTTGCTCCACCACTCCTGCAGACGGCCACCACCATCTGCCAACCTTGCTGTCAGTGCCTGGGCCACAAACCTAGACACCCAAGTGCTTGCTCCTCTCACTTCAAACTCCAACACTCAACTGTCACTTTTCCCGCCTCCAGGCCTGTGAACTCCTCGGTGGGTGGGGCCAACCGCTTGGCTCCGCCCCACCTGGTGTGGACATCAGACACTGGAGGGAGGCAACAAGGATTTTTGTTTGGCTGGTGTCCCTGTCTAATGGGGGTGGGGGTGTTTGTATGTTATCTGTGATGACCTAGTTAGGCCAGGGCTCCACAGAGGTAGTAGCCTGAGGGTAGAAAGATCCCAGGCACTACGCACGAGGGGGTACTGAACCCCAGAGCAGACAACAGCTCCAGGCGGTCTGTTGATCCAGCCGTGTGTGGTGACTTCCAGGGTACCACACCACCCATAGGCTCAGGGACACAGCCTCATATATAGGACCCGGGAGAGGGCACAGAGAAGTAGCCTACCCCACAAGGGGCCGTGAGGCCTGTCATACTGGGCCCGGAAAACAAAGGAGCGGAGCGCCGCAGGTCACCAACAGCTTCAGGCATTGGGACTATCAGCTCTGCATGTGCACGGAGGGCTCAACTGGGACTCACGTCAGCACCGGGACAAAGGAAAGTCAGTTAACCAGCCGTGCCAAATTGCACTTGCAACATCAAGTGAGTAAATTACCAGTAAATCTGCAAGAACTGTGTCGTGTTTATTACTGGTGCACCACAAGGCGCAGCACACCTACATGGGACTTAAGCCCCTACTGGCGGAGGGTGCGAACACACTTGCTGCTATACCATCTGTCCCTAAAACCACAGCAGCGGCGGGACATCTTATTACCGCAACCCGCCAGTGGCGTCACAAGTGACATACAAAATAACCCTGTTACCGAGCGCCCCCAGGTAACGGAACCGGGCACGGCCACCTGTGACAGTGATCCCCATTATCCACCACCCGGAACCGAGTATCCCAAGGGCCTGGGGTGTGGCAGCGCTCTACAAAGCTAATTGCTAATGGGATATTTACAAGTAAGCTTTATTGTCCAAGTAATTTGGGAAGAAAAAAGTTTTTATACAGACTAAAAGAGAAAGACCAGTAAGAAAAGCTTGCTGGCTACACATAAATGATACATGATAAAAAATACCAAATTGCTACCTGCCCTCAGGACAAGTGCCTTATCATATTAATCAGAATCTAATTCTAAAATGAGAAGGTGAGTGCTTCAAGGTCACAATCCTCATAGTTCTATCGCGGCTCGGTCCTGCAGATCACAATCAGCAGCGCCTTATCAAATGTGATGTCTCAAAAATGCAGACTACAAATGTGATGATTCATAGAGAGCGGGTATACGGCTGAGAAAAGAGATGACGAGGCCTCTCATGTAAGACTTCACCTTTTATACACAGAAATAGATCTCTCTTGTTAAAAAAGAAGAAAAATAGCGTCTCCGAACAAGAGATTTTTTGTACTTTAAACACAAATGGCAGTGTATGAATCCCGCGCCTGACAAAGAGTAGAACACTAACTTTCTGTGGGAGTGTGAACTGATGTCCTAATTTACCACTGACTTTATTGTCCCTTTATCTTTACCAATCTCCGGAATAAAAAGTCATATCACAAATGTATCATTACACATTTCTATATTATTAAATAGTACATTATACATTGTATAACAAGCAATGAGAGATTGCTCATACAAACTGGTACATGTTGGTTGTCATTGTGTCTCAGACACAATCAGAGTTAAGAAATAAGTTGCGAGTATAAAGCTTGGCTTGCACTTACTTCATCAAGCTTCTTCCTGACTAGGTGAACGTTCACCAAAAATGTCAAGAAGAACTGGACTGTTCCCCCGAGATGTTGGTAGAACAGTGGTTCTTGGCATGCTCCTGGCTGTACATTATCTCTACTTTGAGGTCCTAGATGGCAGTGCATAAAGTGCATGGTACTGCCGGGTGTATGGCCTAAATAATGCACACTGGTCGCTTGCATAGGGCTAGTTGCACACCCACAAGAGCTGACAAAACTCCTGACTATCCAGCCTCCCGTACGACCTCCTCCTGGACATGCAAGACTTACGGTGCTCCAGCCAGTTACCGGCTGGCCACTAGACTTCACTATCCAGGACTGCTCCATCAAGCCCAAGTAGACCTCATCTAGCCCCCCACATGCCATCAGACTCCACGGTCCATATTACCATCTAGCCCCAAATAACCCTCTGCAACCATCAGTCTCTACCATACACCCAGCAGTACCACACACCTTATGCACTGCCATCTAGGACCTCAAACTAAAGATACTGTACAACCACAGATAGTTGCCACCAGCATCTCGGGGCTACTATCTCTCATCTGGACAGGTAAGCCCTTGACCTGCACAGTGTGCATATTAGTCTTCTGGAAATGTTAATTAGTGATATTTATACATACATTTCAGATCCGAGCAACAGCTCTTAAACCATCCACATATCACTATCCCCTGACAGGACACACATAGGACGAGTACTACCGCAGGTATCCGTATTTATCACCACCTTGAGTATTACTTGTTATTTTATCTCTGCACATGATCTGAATCAATATCAACAACTGTTTTCTGACTTTTCTATTACAGGGTACCCTTAATCTTTAACTGCCAATCAGAGCCTTATTCTGGTTTATTAAGGTACCCACAGGGATGTTGCTTTTTAATAAAAAAAAAAGCACCCCAGCATATTTTTTGCATTATAGACTAATCTGTACACACCTTTCACCTACAGGTACCCTCTGCAAGAATTTCCTCTTAAATTGCTTCTTCCTCTCCACTTTCTTTCCAGAGTCTACAGTATACTTCCTTCAAATCTGCTATCTTCAGGTAAAATAGTCCACCATAGATCTCTTCCTGTTGTAGGTAGCATTCATTCTCAGTTTTTTTTCCCACCCTGACAGGTTCAACCTGGATCCAGCCACCTACCTACAACTCCCCACTGGTATCCCTGCCCGAGTACCTGGACCATTGTGTTGTCGTATGACACTTTTATTCAAATTTGAAATAAAATATTTATTTTTATACATTTTCTATCTCTGATCCTTATTTTCCCCACATTTATATATTTCTACATTCAGGTACATCAGTCCACCACAGGTCCCTTCCCACTCAGGTAGTGTGGTACTACTGAAAATGTACATATTATGGTGGTCATAGTGTTCGTTTGAGGCCCTTACTTTCTATACAGTTTTGCCCTCAGAGGCCCACTATTAGTACTGTTTTTATTGTCCTTTTTAGGATTGTATCCCTTTTTTATCCAATTAATATTAAAGGTTACATTTTAATTTCCACATTCTTCTGCTACTTTTTTTAAGTGTGTCTGATGTTGTGCCCCCACTAATCTGATGTTGATGACCAATCCTAAAGATAGGCCATTAACATGATAGTACTGCATAGCCTCTTTAACCCCTTCAGGCACTTTCCGTTTTTGCGTTTTTGTTTTTTGTTCCTTTTCTTCCGAGAGCCGTAACTTTTTTATTATTCCATCAATCTTGCCATATGAGTGCTTGTTTTTTGCGGGACGAGTTGTACTTTTAAATGAAACCATAGGTTTTACCATATATTGTACTGGAAAACAGCAAAAAAATTCCAAGTGTGGAAAAACTGCAAAAAAAGTGTGATCGCACAATACTTTTTGGGATGTTTTCTTCATCGTGTTCACTATATGGTAAAACTGATATATGTATATGATGCCTCAGGTCGGTGCGAGTTTGTAGACACCAAACATGTATAGGTTTACTTGTATCCAAGGGGTTAAAAAAAATTCACAAGTTTGTCCAATAAAAGTGGTGCACGTTTTGCGCCATTTTCCGAAACCCGTAGCGTTCTCATTTTTCGGGATCTATGGCTCAGTGATGGCTTATTTTTTGCGTCTCAAGCTAATATTTTTAATGGTACCATTTTTACGCAGATGCTACATTTTGATCGCCTGTTATTGCATTTTGCGTAAAACATGCGGCGACCAAAAAACGTAATTTTGTCGTTTGGAATTTTTTTGCCACTACTCCGTGTACAAATCAGATTAATTGATTTTATATTTTGATAGATCGGGCATTTCTGAACGCGGCGATACCAAATATGTGTATATTTAGTTATTTTTTAACCCTTTAATTTTCAATGGGGTGAAAGGGGGGTGATTTGAACTTTTAGGTTTTTTGTCTTTTTTATTTTTTAAAACTTTTTTTTTACTTTTTTTTTTATTTTACTAGTCCCCCTAGGGGGCTATAGCGATCAGCAAGCCGATCGCTATTATCTATCTGCTGATCACAGCTATACAGCTGTAAACAGCAGATTCAGTCACTTCCGGTTTCCCTCTGCTCCGTGCCGAGGAAAAACGAAAGTGAAACTTCGTAGCTGCAGGCTTCATCACATGACCCTGTGCTACGATGGCAACCACCGAACATCAGGTGATCACTCACGTGACTTCCGGTGGGGGCGGCGGTAAGTAAAAAACATGGCCGCGTGCATATAGATCTCGCTGCCAGACTTTGGCAGTGAGATATAAGGGGTTAAATGTTGCGAGTGGAAGTGATTCCACTCGCAACATTCAGGCACACATGTGTGCCGGTGTGCCAACCGCCGCCGCCTGCCCGCGGCAGGGGGCGGGGCTTAACGGGACACGATCCTTGACGGATAGATCTGTCCAAGGTCGTGAAGGGGATAAAGGTAAACTGTCAGCACGTTTTTGCTATGTAAGCTTAAGCCATCATGTTGTAAGGGTTAACTCCAAAGGACTGTGTTGTCACAGTCTGATCTTTTTTTATTTGTTGTTTGTTTTTTCAGCAGGACCCTTATCATTACATGACTAGAAACCCACTTGCATATCAGACCAGCAAGCCCCCTGCTGTGATTGGCCCCTCATTGTCAGTGTACAATCTCTATTGAGAACCAGGTGTAGGCGGCACAGCTCTCAGACTCTGCTACATGACTAAACCTAAAAATTTAGATTGTGTCAGAACAGCTGTAGCCAGGAATTTAAGTGATACATCATTGGATTCAGGATCTCCTTGCCTACATCATGCTGCTCTGAGAGGAGAAAACAACACAAAAAATTGGAGTAATCCATCCACTAAAAAATAAATATTTTATTCAAAATTACAGATATATAGCAATTTTAAACAGCAATAATACAGATCAGGTTTCTATACAGAAGAAATATCAGACATAAACCCACTAGTGGGGAGGGGAATCTTAGGAGGAATAGACTCATCTAAAGCATGGGCCAAATGTTAAACAACGTAAATAAAACACTGAGTGAAGTATGACATCAATTGAAATATTCAATACGCCAAAATACTGCAGTGATGAGAAATAAAAAACATCCCACTCAGTAGATGTACATACAAAAATCATTGCGTAAGCTTACCCTTGGTAGATGAGAGAAGTCCCCCTAGAGACCCTTAGCAACCCAACGCGTGTTTCGCCTGGTGGCTTTCTCAAGGGGATATGTTACTCCAATTTTTTGTGTTGTTTTCATGATCTGTGGGAGTAGATTCCACAATATATTTTTTGGGAGAAATATTTAATGCCATAACCCCCTCCCCCTTTTTGGCATATTTCTGGCTCTGTGATATTGGTGCTTGATGAATTGTATTTTGCTATTTGTCTGTTCTCCTCTAGCAAAAACCTGCTGATAGATTCTCTTTAAAGGATTCCTCCCATTCTGAGTGTGCAGCTCTCATGTAAAGCTGCGTGTCACCATGCCGACAGATGTGGTTTATCTTATTTTTCTACATATCTGAAAGAGATAGATACTACCAAGTTGGAGACCAGACAATGTCCACAGTGACTCCACCAGCTTCATTCAAGTGAATGGCCATCTCAGGACTCTGGTGGTGGGTGTAAGGGGGTGTAAGGTTCTGCAACCCCAGACCTGGAAATCCCCTGTCTGTAAATGTACTGTTTAATGTTGATATAATGTGTGTACTGTAGATATGGTTTATGATATATTCTGTGTGCGGCCACTAGATGGCCATGGGGTAAGCTACTTCCTTTGGTGCTCTTAGGCTAGGGAGAGCTAATGGTTGGGAGGAGCTTAGTTAGTAAAAAGCTTAGGAAGAGAGGAAATAACAGGAGAGTCCCAGAGAACAGATGAGAGATACCACACCTGTGGGAAGTGTGAGGAGAAGTAATTCTGACCAGCTGGGTCATATCTCGGCACCGGACACATGGGGCCCTGGTGAGAGGTGGGCTGAAGGAACCACATCCTAAAAGGGTGAAGTCCACGTCCAGTACCTCAAGTTCCAGCAACCCTTCCCCTCTAGTGTTACAGAGGACGGTGGTGCAAAGTGCTGATGTAGGGCTGCGCTGCGGCCGTACAGCAGTACCCACTGAGACTACCAAAGCACCCTGCCATCCCTTCTACACGGGTTCCTGATGGAACAGAGTTTTTTTGGGGACTCCAACAGAAAACTCAATATAGTTCTCAGCTGAGCACATTTTATAGGTGTGAACTTAGCCTTATACATATTCCCATTTCTAGTATGGACTTTTATCATGAAAATAGTTGTGCTACAATAATGGACTTCACTCACTGAAAAATATTTATAAAAAATTAAACATTAATAATCATATTATTAAACATTAATAATAATGACTTATTTTTTTCTTCGGTGTTAAAGATTGAGACATCAATAGATTCTATGTGTCATTGGGTTATAGTCTTCCAGGTCTATTGCATAAAGTAATGGAAGAAAATACTCCATTAAGACCACTAATATTTTTTACCCGCTATATTCTTTTCCCTGTGGGAACTGAACGTCTTTTTTTCTGACCTGATCTAAAAAGCAATTTTAATCTTCTAACTCTGATATTATGTTACTTGCAGCTACACACAGATCAATCTTAATATCCATTGATAAGGATGTAATGAAATCAAAGAGATGCTGAAAATGTCTAATTCCATCAGCTCCATAAATTAGTTTTTTTTTTTTATCCCCCAACAGGATGCTTTGTCTCGAAGGTCACATCTAGGAATGAAGAGCAAATGTATCCTATGCAGGGACTTATTCTATCTGACATACTGGCAATGTGCAGAGCACAATTTAATAGATATTGGATTGTGACAGACTGGGGGAACGTGGAGACTTACTGGAATCATGTTATTTATTTCTTAGATTTCTCTGGTTACTTCAGAAGCATAACATAACAAGTTAAGGCTGGTATATATGGAAACATTTTTTTACATGTATACAGTATAGCATTTAATGTAGGCTGCCTTTTAGCTTCTAGAATAAGGGGCACTTTGCACACTACGACATCGTAGGTGCGATGTCGGTGGGGTCAAATTGAAAGTGACGCACATCCAGCGTCGCACGCGATATCGTAGTGTGTAAAGCCTTTTTGATATGATTAATGAGCACAAAATCAAAATAGGTAAGTATTATAAAGTCATTTGTATGTTCTACACAGCGGCCTGGGCTCTTATATACAGCATGTTAGAATGCTGTATATAAGAGCCCAGTGGTGGTGGCCCAGCTTATAGGCCCCAAATCTGGTGACAGGTTCCCTTTAAAGTTCGGTTCTTGGCCCGGACTTGACCTGAACCTCACTTAAAGTCAGTGATTGGCAGTTCGGGTCTCCGCACACAAACATCCAGCCATAAATAAAACACTTCTGGAGAAGGGTGAGCGAGGTTTTTCCCTTTTTTTTGTGTGGTGCACACTACATCTGATCATTCTGTTAGTGCCAGTGTTAGCCGTTCAGCACTGCAAGCGGCTCGTATTGGGCTGAGCACCGTGCATACCTGAGCACAGCAATGCTCATATATGTGGTTTGCATACATAAAGTACCTGAACTCCGAAACTGAAACTCAGTTTTCTCGCAAAAGTCTGAGTTCATACCTAACACTGAACTTCAGGTTTACTCATCTGTAGTCCTTAGATTACCATCCTAGTACAAAGTCAAGTACCCATAACCGGTAATGCTACTATGCCTTGTGAAAGTATTCACCCCTTGGCATTTTTTGTGTTTTGCTACCTCACAACCTGGAATTTCACTGTGTTTTGGTTTTTTTGAGGGTTTGCATCAGTTTATGTAGAGAAGATGCCTACAATTGTGATCATTTGGTTTTCTTTTTATAGTGAAGTAACAAATAGAACAGAATAACTGAAAATGTCATTGTGCATAACTATTCACCCCCCTAAAGTGAGTACTTTGTAGAGCCTCCATTTATGGCAATTACAGCTGCAAGTTGCTTTGTATAAGTCTCTACGAGCTTTCCACATCTTGACATTGGGATTTTTACCCATTCCTCAAGTCAACACTGCTCCAGCTCCTTCAAGTTAGATGGTTTCCTCTGTGAACAGTAATCTTCAAGTCTGACCACAGAGTCTTAATTGGATTGATGTCTTGGATTTTACTAGGCCTCTTGAATACTTTTAAATCTTAAAGGAAAGAGTCTTTAAATTTACCAAATATGAAACACACCCAAGAGGCAGACATAGTAAAATGTATAAACATTTTTATTCTCAATAAATGCATAGGGTGTGACATAAATACATAATAGTCATAAGAAACCAGAGTATGAAAAGTGTAGGAGGGGAAGAAACCCCACGTGACCCGGGGAAAGATATCAAAAACTCACCAGTGATCTGCACAAGAGCCTGGATATGCAATTAGGTGCCTAAATGCAAGTGCAAAAATGGCTAGCTAGGAGATGACAAAAAATCTCATAGCATAGCCTAACAGATAGGACAGCTTACCCGGAAGGCAGATCACTGAACTTGGACCCAGGTATGCACGTGGGGACCACCGTCCCAACACGTGTTTCGCGTGGTGTGCTTCGTCGGGGGACAGATAAGAAATGAGTGCTCAGTATGAAGGTTATAAAGGGGCCAGAATTGCCAAATAATCGCCAATTAAGCAGCGCGTCATGATGTTATACTATGGGCTGCGCCGTGGTTCAGCGTCAGTAGCGAAGGCCGGATGGAGGAAAAACCTCCAGTGACGTCACCAGTGCTTCCGGTCCTTCGCTACTAGGGACGCCAACACAGGCGCGCCCATAGAGACGGATACTATGTCAGTGAGGCGTCACTAGTGCTTCCGGTCCTTCGCTGCTAAGGACGCCAACACAGGCGCGCCCATAGAGACGGACACTATGTCAGTGACGCGTCGCTAGTGTCTCCCATCCAGGAAGAGAAAAGGGCCATCTCAACCGTAAGTTATAATGCAAGCAAAATGCATTAATGCGATAATCACCTCCAGCCTGCAAGGCAGAAGGTAAAAACCTTTGTTACTAGTTTATAGAGGGAAGTAAATAGATGGAAGTTAGTAAGAAAAAAGATATATAGGAAATAGAAAAAGAAGCCAGACGTCTGCAGAGAGTACATAGTAAATATAAGTAATCACATAATAATACATGAATATGCAAAAAACAGGCAGCTGCTGCGTGATTCCTTCATGGATTTAGAGGTATAAAACTCATTCAAAAGGCATGATTGCCACAGAATTTCCGTTAATTCCTGAAGAAGGCCTGGAATGGGAGTGAGGTGACGAGATAGTGGCAATGGATCCATTTTAACTAAACGAATATAAAAGACACACTGTTAAAATAGAGTTATATATGACTGCCACAAATACCAGCATGAGCAGGCATCAACTTATATGGGAGAACACATCAATATACTAAAATCTGGGCAAGGGGTAACCCCCAGCGGAGACACATGCATCATAGAAATACATAAAATATCCATCCTCGGGGAATATCAGAATAGGAGTTACAATAACATCAAGGCCCATATATAACAGGGAGACTAGGAGGCTAAAGGAACGGGGCATAAGAAAGCCGTTCATTAAGACCATGTGGTGTCTGAGTGCCCAAAATGAAGATCCAGCGGCACTCCATCTGTGCCAGGCGTTTTTTGAGGTCGCCGCCTCGGATCCCTAGATGTACCCTATCGATACCCCTAACCTGCAGAGATACTGGATCACAATTATGAATCTCTCTGAAATGGCGGGGTATTGTTTTTAGGGTCTCAGGGTTGGTGGTCTCCTTGGCTGCCAGGATATCCCGCACATGCTCTCTCGTACGAATACGGAGCTCGCGGGAAGTCAAACCAATATAGATCTTACCGCAGCCACATGTGGCGTAATAGATTACGCCAGATGTGCTGCAGGAGATGTATTCACAAATGGAGAATTCTCTCCCTCCGTCTGCGGAGCAAAAGGTGGTAGCCCTGATAATGTTTTGACATCCTCGGCAGCTGCCACATGGGTAACAACCAACTCGTTGAGGGCCACATCCAAAGAGGGGGGTTCTCTTGGCCACATAATGGCTATCTACCAGTATGTCTCTGAGACTCCTACCCCTCTTTGCTGTCATCAATGGACGTTCAGGCAAATACCCCTCAAGAGAAGGTTCAGTTTGAAGTATGGCACAATGCTTACTCAACACCCCTCTAATTTGTTCCCACTGATGGCAGTAAGTGGAAATAAACCTGGCCACTGGACTAGATGGTGTTGACGGGCTATCATTCCCAGACAGTAGTTGGTCCCGTCGGGAATATTTAGCACGTTGGTAGCCCCTTTTGATAGACCTCCCACTATAGCCCCTATTAATGAACCTCTCCCTCATATCTCCCGATTCCCTTTCAAATGAACCATCCGAGGAGCACAGTCTGCGTAAACACAAAAACTGGCCCGTCGGAATTGCGTTGACAGTTGACCTGGGATGTCCTGAGGTAGCATGGAGGAGGGAATTAACCGCGGTGGTCTTGCGAAAAATAGTAGTAGATACTAAGCCACTAGGTTCAGCAAAAATCCGAATGTCGAGGAAATCGATGGTCCGAGGTCCGATCTGATGGGTCAAAACCTGAACTCTGAAACTGAAACTCAGTTTTCTTGCAAAAGTCTGAGTTCATACCTAACACTGAACTTCAGGTTTGCTCATCTGTAGTCCTTAGATTACCATCCTAGTACAAAGTCAAGTACCCATAACCGGTAATGCTTCTATGCCTTGTGAAAGTATTCACCCATTGGCATTTTTTGTGTTTTGCTACCTCACAACCTGGAATTTCACTGTGTTTTGGATTTTTTGAGGGTTTGCATCAGTTGATGTAGAGAAGATGCCTACAATTGTGATCATTTGGTTTTCTTTTTATAGTGAAGTAACAAATAGAACAGAATAACTGAAAATGTCATTGTGCATAACTATTCACCCCCCTAAAGTGAGTACTTTGTAGAGCCTCCTTTTATGGCAATTACAGCTGCAAGTTGCTTTGTATAAGTCTCTACGAGCTTTCCACATCTTGACATTGGGATTTTTACCCATTCCTCAAGTCAACACTGCTCCAGCTCCTTCAAGTTAGATGGTTTCCTCTGTGAACAGTAATCTTCAAGTCTGACCACAGAGTCTTAATTGGATTGATGTCTTGGATTTTACTAGGCCTCTTCAATACTTTTACATGTTTCCCCTTAAACCACTCGAGTGTTGCTTTAGCAGTATGCTTTCGGTCATTGTCCTGTTGGAAGGTGAACCTCTGTCTCAGTCTGAAATCAGATAACGGAGAGTAATAGAATCGGGTATCCAAGCCGCGCCAATGACTAGTCGGTCATGGGATTAGGAGATTAATGTTGCTTTAATGATGCACCTATGCATAGACCTATGCATCATTAAAGCAACATTAATCTCCTAATCCCATGACCGACTAGTCATTGGCGCGGCTTGGATACCCGATTCTATTACTCTCCGTTATCTGCCAAACCCGGGGACCGCTGCCGTGACTGTGGAGTTACATACATGCTAATATAGGCGTTGTGACTGTCACAACCCCTATAGGTGAGTACCACTACCCCCTTGGATACCCCCCCATTCTACCGGGGTAAGACCCTATTGCGCTTCTCTTTCCACAGTTTTTTCTATCAGTCTGAAATCACTGACAGACTGAAACAGGTTTTGCTCAAAAATATCCCTGTATTTTGCACCATCAATTTTCCCCTCAATTCGGACCATTTTCCCTTTCCTTACTGCCAAAAATATCCCTGCAGCATGATGCTGCCACCTTTATATTTCACTGTGGGGATGGTGTTCTTGGGTGATAGGCTGGGTTGGTTTTATCTGGCCACGGCACCTTCGTCCATACATTTAGGGAATCTCCCACATGTCTTCAGGCAAACTCAAAATGAGCCTTCCAGTTTTTGGCTGCAATTAAAGCCTTTTTTCTGGCCACTTTTCCATAACTAGCTCCGTGGACTTATTGTGGTGGATAGATACTCCAGTCTCTGCTTGGAAATTCTGCAGCTCCTTTCAGACTTAGCTAAAGTATCTGTGCTGCCTCTCTGATTAATGCACTTCTTACCTGGGCTGAGAGTTTTGGTGGGCGGCCTTCTCTTGACAGGTTTTTTGTGATACCATCTTCTTTCCATTTGCTGATAATGGATATGATGGTGCTCCAGGGGATCATCATAGATTGGGAGATTTTTTTTTAGAACCCAGTCCGGACTTATGCGGTTGTCACACGGTACGATATATCTGGCGATATGTCATCGGGGTCACGTCGTTAGTTACGCACATCCGGCACCGTCAGAGATATTGTACCGTGTGACACCTATGAACTAGCAGAAATATTCACCTTCTCGTTCATCGTTGACACGTCGTTCATTTTCATAATCTCGTTCCTCCTTCTGTGCTCCGGTTCTTCGTCGCTCCCGTGGCAGCACACATTGCTCCGTGTGACACCCCGGGAGCGACAAACACAGCTTACCTGCGTCCGGCCGGCAATGCGGAAGGAAGGAGGTGGGCAGGATGTTTACATCCCGCTCATCTCTGCCCCTCTGCTTCTATTGGCTGGCTGCCGTGTGACGTCGCTGTGACGCCGAACGTCCCTCCCCCTTCAGGAAGAGGATGTTCGCCGCCCACAGTGACGTCGCCCGGGAGGTAAGTAATTGCCCGTGATGCACAAACGACGGGGGCGGGTACGATCGCTTGTGCGATCGCACGATAGATCGTATCGTGTGACGCCCGCATTAGTCCTGACTTGTACTTCTCAACAACTTTGTCTTTGACTTGTTTGGAGCTCTCCTTGGTCTTCATGGTGTTGTCTGGTTAGCGGTGCCTCTTGTTAATGGTGTTGCAGCCTCTGTGGGTTTTCAGAAAGTTGTGTATATACTGACAGACCCTGGGACACTTAGATTGCACATAAGTGGATTTCCTTTCACTAATCATGTGAGTTAAGAAGGTAATTGCATGCATCTGATATTTTTAGGGGCTTTATAGCAAAAGGGGTGAATACATTTGCAAATGACAATTTTTATTTACTTTATCTTATACATTTAATTTATGCTTATATTTTTTCCTCACTTCACTTCCCCAACTTAGAATATTTAGTCCTGATGCATTACACATAACTTGGATTATAAAAAATATTTAAACACAGGTTGTAATGTAACAAAATAGATAAAAACCACAGGGGGTGAATACTTTTGCAAGGCACTGTATATCTTTGCAGAAAGAAGTTCTCTTTGAAGTTTTTTTTTTTTTTAGAAAATCAACCATTACAATATCATGTGGAAAAAAATGTCATAGTCTCACGGCTGTATACTGTGCGTACATTCTAATATGATTGCCTTAAGCCTTTCATTTTTATGAAATAGATAACATTGAGTTTCACATAAGTTGGTTCTATTCTGAAATGCATTGAAAACTATAACACAATAAGGATAGTCGACAACTTTCCACCGCGATTCTTTGTCAAGATAATCTCCTTCCTTTTTGCAGCAGTGTTGTCCTATGAAGCACTGTCTCCTTTTTAAATCAGAAATAACCTTATACCACCTGTCTGGATTGGCAGTTCCTCAGTGTCCCTCCTCCCTGCTGCTGCTGGGGATTTCATCACACTGCTCAGTACAATCTGCAGCTGTTAGTCAGGCTGGATGAGCAGACTGAGTATACTTGGAGTCAGACTTGTGAGCTTTTTTATTCTTTAGCTGAAATGGCTTAATGTAATATCAGAGACATAAAGCTATTTTTACACCGAGTTTCAAAGGAATACACCGTATAACTCCGGTGTAAGAGTAATGTGCGCAGTTTGTATTGTGAAAGCTGGAGACAGAAATGTTTTAACTTTAACTCCTTGGAGTGAAAGCATACTAAAATATAGGCTATGATGCTTTCTGTGTTGAAACCACTATTTCCTATGACAGGCTTATATTTCCTTGGATATTTAAAGAAATCAGGAAAGTGTTTATTCTACTACTAAACATACCCGGTAACTAACTGAGGATTTATGTAATGTTTCTTACACTCTCTTCTTAACTTTGTTAGCTCTTCAATGTGGGACGAGGTGTATGGAGAATAGTAACACTACCTGAGAGCCACAGGCAGCACTGCAATATACTGTATATTATTTGCCTAAAGGCCGCTTTACACTCTACGATATTGTTACCGATATCTCTAGCGTGCATTCCCACCCCCATCGGTTGTGAGTCACGGGCAAATCGCTGCCCGTGGCACACAACATCGCCCGGACCTGTCACACTACTTACCTGCCTAGCGACGTCGCTGTGACCGGCGAACCGCCTCCTTTCTAAGGGGGCGGTTCGTTCGGTGTCACAGCGACATCACTAAGCAGCCGCCCAATAGGAGGGGTGGAGATGAGCGGGACGTAACATCCCGCCCACCTCCTTCCTTCCTCATTGCCAGCGACCGCAGCTAAGGAGATGTTTGTCATTCCTGTGGTGTCACACATAGCAATGTGTGCTGCCGCAGGAACGACGAACAACATCGTACCTGCAGCAGCAACATTAATTGGGAATAGGGGAGCATGTCGCCAATTAGCGATTTTGAACGTTTTTGCGACGATTTAAAATCGTTCATAGGTGTCACACGCAACATCGCTAACGCAACCAGATGTGCGTCACAAATTCTGTGACCCTTAACGAGATCGCTTTAGCGATGTCGTAGCATGTAGCACCCCTAACTCTATAAATATTACTCACATAAGATCCTAACATATAGAGAATATAAAGAAAGCAATAATGTTCACGATGTTCCCAATACACAGTCACAATGCCCTAAGTGACCCTATCTATATATATAATTGCCTTATTCTGTCTGTCTGTCTGTCTGTCTGTCTTGCTCCAAAATTGTGTCCTTACGGTGACACAAAGCTGATTGGCCGCTGGGCTCGCCATGGCCCCGCCCCCCGCACGGATTGGCCGCTCGCCTCGGCTCCGCCCCCCCCACGGATTGGTCGCTCGCCTCGGCCTGGCCCCGCCCTCCGCATGGATTGGCCGCTCGCCCCGGCCCTCCGCACGCATCGCCAGACATAACCTTGCGCTGCTTGGATCGTGACGGAGCCGGTGTACGCTGGTAACCATTATACACATCGGGTAACTAAGGTCCCTTAGTTACCCGATGTGTATCATAGTTACCAGTGTACATCGGCTCCATCACGATCCCAGCAGCGCCAGACATACACTTGCGATGCTGGGATTGTGACGGAGCCGGTGAATGCTGGTAACCATTATACACATCGGGTAACTAAGGTCCCTTAGTTACCCGATGTGTATCATAGTTACCAGTGTACACCGGCTCCGTCACGATCCCAGCAGCGCCAGACATAACCTTGCGATGCTGGGATCTTGACGGAGCCGGTGAACGCTGGTAACCATTATACACATCGGGTAACTAAAGTCCCTTAGTTACCCGATGTGTATCATAGTTACCAGCGTACACCGGCTCCCGGTACACATGTGCAAGGAGCCGGCATTATACTCTTCTCCCCCCAGGACTACTCCTCCTATTATAGTCCTCCTATTATACTCCTCTCTGAGTATAATAGGAGAACTATTATAGCATGGGGGATGGAGCACGATGGGGTGCGCAGCATGGGGGATGTAGCACGATGGGGGGTGCGCAGCATGGGGATGGAGCACGATGGGGAGTGCGCAGCATGGAGGATGGAGCACGATGGGGAGTGCGCAGCATGGGGGATGGAGCACGATGGGGAGTGCGCAGCATGGGGGATGGAGCACGATGGGGAGTGCGCAGCAAGGGGGATGGAGCACGATGGGGAGTGCGCAGCATGGGGGATGGAGCACGATGGGGGGTGCGCAGCATTGGGGATGGAGCACGATGGGGAATGCGCAGCATAGGGGATGGAGCACGATGGGAGGTGGGCAGCATGGGGGATGGAGCACGATGGGAGGTGAGCAGCATGGGTGATGGAGCACGATGGGGGGTGCGCAGCATGGGGGATGGGGCATGATGGGGGGTGCGCAGCATGGGGGTTGGAGCACGATGGGAGGTGCACACCTCCCCCCAACACACACACACAACACACCACACACACACTGGGAACCACAAACACCGCCATACACAGATACCCACACACACAGACAACGCCGCACACACACAACACCCAACACACAAACACCGCGGCATACATAAATATACGCACATACCGCACAACACACACATTGCACAAAACCTATCCCCCCAAAACACACCACACCCACACAAACCGCGCAACACACACACACACACAACGCTACAGACACACAGCGCTCCACAAACAACGCAACACACGCAACACACATACAACACCGCTCTCACCCCCCGCCACACCCAGACAACACCCAGAACATGTACAGCTCCTACACAAACACTTGGTAACTACACACAACAACATCTATATATATATATATATATATATATAACAAAAATCATACATGAACTACACAATACATAAATTCTAGAATACCCGATGCGTAGAATCGGGCCACCTTCTAGTATACAATAATCCTTGTTAATTATTTAACATTTAAAAATATCTTGAGTCTCACCATATAGTTCCTTACAGAGTGTGATAGCCCCACATCTCCCTATACACATTGTGATGTCCTTATAGCTCCCAATTTATAGTATAATTGCCCCCCAGCATGATATCCCCTACATTTCCTCCATACACAGCATGATGTGCCTATAGGTCCCCCATACATAGTGTCATAGGCCCATTGCTCCACCATACACAGATTGTTGGGACCTACAGTAGTCCGACACTGCATGATGACCCCAAGTAGCCCCCACTGTACGATAGCTTTCAGTAGCCCACATTGTATTGTATTCTATGTTCTTTTCTTTGTAGGCCTCATTCCTTTTTTAGTAAACATTAAAATGATGTGCTCTATCTTGGTCTTATCTCTCAAGATACTTTCCCGAAAGGATTGTAGTTTACTCATGTATATTTTGTCAAATATAGTTTGGATTTTTCCTGTCTCTGTGTCAGCAGTGGGGCCCTCCTGGGTCTCCTGTCTTAGCGTTTCATTCATATTCCAACAGATAGATCGCGCTGGCACTAATGCACCCTGAGCCTGCATTACATCTTGAATTTCTTTGGAACATGATTAGGGCTGCTCATTCACCATCTGGACTATCTTGTGTTGGAACTTTTCATTATTTTTTCTCTGTTGTCCACATCTAGGAAGATTAGCTACATTGCCATGGGTTGTAAATTTCTTGATTATTTTGCACTTCATGCAAAAAGGAACATAAAGATCTTTAGAGATGGACTTGTAACCTTGAGATTGTTGATATTTTTCAACAATTTTGGTTCTCAAGGTCTCAGTCATTTCTTTTCTCTTTCTGTTTTCCTGCTGAAGGAGTTTCCACTCCATAATGGGTTGAATAAAATCACTTTTTAGGATTTTCCCTTATTCCTTCTTTTTTCGGCAGTTAACACCCACCATCCATTGACAAACATTTGATTTCCCAGGGTCTGCTGCAGCCATATTGCCACTCTGCAAATAGCTGTGTCTCACACAACTCCACCAGGTGAGCAATTCCCTGTTTGCTTCACCACGATTAGCACAGTTATGACCCTATTGCACACTATGTCCCTGGCATTATAAACAGGTTTTGACATGCATATGATTGCTTTATGTTCAGATTATGCTCCAGTCTTGCTGTGACTCTATTTACATATACTTCTAATTACTGAGACATTTTTAGTAGATGGATCTTCATTTATTTTTTACATTGGGTTTATGTATTGTGATGCTAATCACTACTTACAGATAGTATAGACGGTAGGGTATTCAGGCAAGCCGGGGTCAGGAAACAAGAGGGCATGACAGGACAAGGGACTAAGCAAAAATGCAGTCACAGGCCAAGGGTCAGAATGCTAGGAGAGTACATATTAGATTCAGGGAGGGAGCAGATAGAGACGTGGTCAGGAAATGGTCCGAGGTCAGAAGCCAGGAGGTAACGACAAGAACAGGGAGCTGACAAAGAGGAGTCAATGAATGGTCCAGGGTCAAGAAACTTAGATCAGAACACAAGCACTATCACAAGCCAAGAGCACAATTGCAGTACCAGAGAGTATGACTGGCAAAATTCTGGGAGAGCATGCTCAGTTATGAAACAGAGCAATTACCAGGAAGGTGGAACACCTGAGTAATCAGCACCTCCCAGAACCTGCATGGAATCCTGTGCTGTCAAACAACCTGTAAGCTAGTGCTCAAAGAAACACAGCAGAGCATCTCCAAATGCAAAATGCTCTGCACAAAGGAAATATGTCACTGCCGGCTCTGAAGTTCAGGAAGGCACAGCAAAACATCACCTGTCTGCAAGAAGTCCTGCACAGAGGAATCATGACATGTATTATATAATCTGATTTTTCAGACAATTAAAAGGAATCTGTCAGCAGTTGTATCCTACTCCACCTGAGCGCAGCATATTACAAGGGCAAAAAGACCCTGATTCCAAGAAAGTATCACTTACTGTACTGTGTGTTGTATTTTTTTGTAAAATCAATGTTGTAACTGCTGCAAATCTAGGAGTTCTGTTAATGTTTAGCTGTATAACCCCACCCACACCACCGATTGGCTGCTTTCTATGTTCACTGTGCATTGGAAGAAGGCTGCCAATTACAGGTGGGGTGGAGTGGGATTGGACTACATGGTAGCAGGATTACACGTCCTCTAGTGATAGTCATCTGCTGAAAAAACAATGACTATATGAAAATAATTGCAAGCAGCTCAGTAAGTGATACATCACTGGAATCAGGCTCTGTCTCTTCATTATACTGTTCTCAGATTAGGTGGTAAAAACTGGGTGACAGATTCCTTTTAATATCTTCCTCTGCATTAGTGAGAGAATTCTGGATTGTGATGAACAAATCAGCTTTTCAACACAAAATCAAGTCACCTGCGGTGGATGCGGTAGATTTTGCATGATGTATATATATACACACACAATACAGACCAAAAGTTTGGACACACCTACTAATTCAAAGAGTTTTCTTTATTTTCATGACTGAAAACTGTAGATTCATATTGAAGGCATCAAAACTATGAATTAACACATGTGGAATGAAATACAAATAAGTGTGGAACAATTAAAAATATGTCTTATATTCTAGGTTCTTCAAAGTAGCCACCTTTTGCTTTGATTACTGCTCTGCACACTCTTGGCATTCTCTTGATGAGCTTCAAGAGGTAGAACCGGAAATGGTTTTCACTTCACAGGTGTGCCCTGTCAGGTTAAATAAGTGAGATTTCTTGCCTTATAAATGGGGTTGGGACAATCAGTTGTGTTGTGCAGAAGTCTGGTGAATACACAGCGTAGAGTTCTACTGAATAGACTTTTAGAATTTATATTGTAGCAAGAAAAAAGCAGTTAAGTAAAGAAAAATGAGTGGCCATCATTACTTTAAGAAATTAAGATCAGTCAGTCCAAAAAATTGGGAAAACTTTGAAAGTGTCCCCAAGTGCAGTGGCAAAAACCATCAAACGCTACAAAAAAACTGGCTCACATGAGGACCGCTCCAGGAAAGGAAGACCAAGAGTCACCTCTGCTGCAGAGGATAAGTTTATCCGAGTCACCAGCCTCAGAAATCGCAGGTTAACAGCAGCTCAGATTAGAGACTAGGTCAATTCCACACAGAGTTCTAGCAGCAGACACATCTCTAGAACAACTGTTAAGAGGAGACTTTGTGCAGCAGGCCTTCATGGTAAAATAGCTGCTAGGAAACCACTGCTAATGATAGGCAACAAGCAGAAGAGACTTGTTTGAGCTAAAGAACACAAGGAATGGACATTAGACCAGTGGAAATCTGTGCTTTGGGCAAAAGAGTCCAAAGTTGAGATCTTTGGATCCAACCACTGTGTCTTTGTGTGACGCAGAAAAGGTGAACGGATGAACTCTACATGCCTGGTTCCCAACGTGAAGCATGGAGGAGGAGGTGTGATGGTGTGGGGGTGCTTTTCTGGTGACACTGTTGGGGATTTATTCAAAATGGAAGGCATACTGAACAAGCATAGCTACCACAGCATCTTGCAGCGGAATGCTATTCCATCCGGTTTGCGTTTAGTTGGACAATCATTTATTTTTCAACAGGACAATGACCCCAAACACACCTCCAGGCTGTGTAAGGACTATTTGACTAAGAAGGAGACTGATAGGATGCTACGCCAGATGACCTGGTCTCCACAGTCACCAGACCTGAACCCAATCGAGATGGATTGGGGTGAGCTGGACCACAGAGTGAAGGCAAAAGGGCCAACAAGTGCTAAGAATCTCTGGGAACTCCTTCAAGACTGTTGGAAAATCATTTCCGGTGACTACATCTTGAAGCTCATCAAGAGAATGCCAAGAGTGTGCAAAGCAGTAATCAAAGCAAAAGGTGGCTACTTTGAAAAACCTAGAATATAAGACATATTTTCAGTTGTTTCACACTTTTTTGTTAAGTATTTCATTCCACATGTGTTAATTCATAGTTTTGATGCCTTCAATGGGAATCTACAATTTTCAGAGTCATGAAAATAAAGAAAACTCTTTGAATGAGAAGGTGTGTCCAAACTTTTGGTCTGCACTATATATACAGTATATATACATATAATACATATGCACCTACTGTACAGACATTTATAGAAACTACATGAGAAAGTTAGGAGTGGAAGCTAAAGCTCTGGCTTTTACATAAAGTAGAATGTAATTGAATTAAATGTTTCTGCTTTACAGATCTGACAGTCTGCACATTGTCATGCACTGCAGCTACAGCAATAGCCGGCAGATGGTGCTCCTGTGAAAAGCTGTCACACTGATTCTGTCCGACAGGTAATTGGTCCTGTTGATAGCAGGCAGGTATTGAGCTGCCCCTGACCCCTCGCCCTAGCACCTCGTTCACTTCTACTACAATGGCAGCCAGTAAATGGGAGCTGTCAGCTGTCCTGTCAGAGACCTGCCCAAGATGGAATTTATTGGCTGTGTTTATACTCTGTTCTATGCCAAATCTCAGTAATTATCACCGTGATGTTACCAGACATGCAGAATGAATGTATCAGAGACCTGTAATTAGAGCATTGATTCAATCCCTCTCTAGCTCGGCATGCTGCAAATTAATAACTACACTGTTTATGAATGTATAAAAAGCAGTTAATGTCTGATTACGTATATTTCATATTCATCTGTATGTGTGTGGCGCCCCTGACCTGGTCAGGCACCACTGAGTACTGCACCCATGCTGGGGACAGTACAATACAGGTAATCCAGAAGGCTGACCGGGGTGTGGAACACAGGCGCATAGTGACCAGGTCTCACACATGTACCCATGAGAGGACCCCTGGGGATCCCAGGAGGGGGCAAAGCCTATACCTCCACTGGAATAGTGGCAGGGGGTTAAAAGCCTCCATCTCCTCTCAAGGGGTGTGGTGGAGAGTCTGGTTGCTAGGTGGCGTAGGCAAGAACAGGAGAGGAGGAGCAGTGAGTCAGTTAGAGCAGAACTCCAGAGGGCTCAGTGAGGAGCAGACCTGTGGGGCTGATGCTGTCTAACAGCGCCCGCGCAGTGACTACAGACGGGGGAGAACGGTCAACTAGAAGTGCTGCCTGAAAGCCAGCTTCAGCTAGAGAGTGCACGGAGTGGGAAGTAAGGAGACTTCTAGAGAGCACCAGGCCCAACCGGGCGGCAGATCCCGAAGCGAGGATAGATTCACCTTTCCCTGCTAAACCTGCCGGTGTGGGGCTCTTACAGCCCACACCACAACAACCAAAAGCCGCAGCCACGTAACCGCAAGTAGGGCCCATAGGTCACAGGAGGCAAGAGGCTGGAGTGGCCTGGCCCGGGGAACAAGCACACGGCAAAACAAGAAGGGGAGAGAGGCTTGGAGCATCTTCCCTGGGTGACCCCCATAGGGACTCAAAGTCGGGGTCACCCCAAACCACCAAGGGCTAAGGAAGGCGAGTTTGTAGTCACCCTCATACAGTCAGCCGGAAGGATACCTGGTTCCCACCTGGTTCATCCCAGCTACGCCCGGGTTACTCACCCTGCCACCTGAAGTGAGTAAAAACCCTGAAAGACACTCTGCCTGTGTGTGGTCATTCTGCGACTTGTGGTACTACAGCTTTACAAAGGGCCCTGGGGCTTGCCTCACTCTCAGGAGGCTACTACACCCGACTGCACCCACCATCAGCCCCAGGTGCCTCCTAATCTGCAGTGGCGGTCCCCTCTGACCGCAAATCTGAGAGTGGCGTCACGATCAAAACTGAAGATTCCCTACCTGTGACCAGCACCAGCTACGTGGAGTCCCTGAAGGTATGCACTGATACAACACCCGTGGGGCTTCACATCTGGCGTCACGAACAGGATAAGGACTAGACCTGTTCAGACAGGTGACCATGTGCCTAGGCGGTCCGCTTGAAAAATTGGAAGCGCCGCCATATTGCCACCATGAAAAGCGCGCTGAAAAACAACAGCAGCCCGCGCTGGGAGAAGTTACCGCCCACGAAGAGGTGTGGCTACCCAGAGATCCCCTGCAGGGTTCTGACCTTGCCAGCTATGAGAGTGGAAGCGTCGAGAGACGGCGGGAAGGAAAGGGAGCCACAAGCCTGCTGCTGAAGGAGGCAGAGCAGAAACTGGACAGCTTGTTACAGGAGGCAGCGAAGAGTCCACTGCTGGGAGACCGTGCAGAAGACGGCGCAGAAGAAATGGCGTCTGACCGCAGGAACCCAGAACCGGGCTCCGCTGCCTGGTGGTACCGAGAGCTGGCCCAGTTTTGCAACCGGCTGGAGACCCGGGTCGTGGAGCAGATTCGGGAGGAACGGATGGAACTGCAGGAGATGACCGCGGCGGTTCGGGCCTATGAAGGGAGAGCTGCGCGCCGGGTGTCAGGCGGGACGGCGACGACGCAGACCCCAGTGCTACCAACAACGGGTGAGTCGAATGATGCCCCGGCCCGCGCAAGTGCCCCGACCCCTGCTGCCACGTCCGCGGTCCCTGAAGAGGCGTCCGGTGCGGCGACGCTGAAGCAGGCCGCAGCCACGCCAGGTGCGGCCCTCCAAGCCCCAGCGGCTGCAGCGATGCCCTGCTCGGCCCACCAAGACCCAGTCCCTGCAGCGATGCCCTGCCCGGCCCGCCAGGACCAGGCCGCCGCCATCCTGGGCGCGGCCCGCCAAGACCAGGCCGCCGCCATACAGGGCGCGGCCCGCCAAGCCCAGACTGCTGCAGCGACGTCCAGCCCAGCTTGCACAGAGCCCCCTGCAACAGCGACACTGATCCAGGCCGCCGCCATGCCAGGCCCGGCCCGCCAAGACCAGGCCGCCGCAGCGATGCCCTGCCCGGCCCGCACAGACCAGGCCGCCGCCATGATAGGCGCGGCCCGCCAAGACCAGGCCGCCGCCATACAGGGCGCGGCCCGCCAAGACCAGGCCGCCGCCATGATAGGCGCGGCCCGCCAAGACCAGGCCGCCGCCATGATAGGCGCGGCCCGCCAAGACCAGGCCGCCGCCATGCCAGGCGCGGCCCGCCAAGGAAAGACTACCTCAGCATTTACCCCGGCCTGTAAGGCCAGAGCTGACACTGCTCCCCAGTCCCCGGAGGTCTCTGATAGGGAGCCCACGCTGGAGGAAGAATACTGGCAGATGAGGGCCGACATGGAGGCCAAGTTTCCCCAGTGGTTGGTGGATCTGTACCTGCGCCCCCCATGCACCCCTGAGGAGATTCAGATAACCCCTGCAGCCGCGCCAAAGAGTCCACCGCCCAGACCAGCTGAAGAGAGCCCATCCCCAGCACTGCCACAACCAGAGTGCAGCGAAGAACTAAGGGGGAGAGGAGGCCAGGAAGCTGAGGAGCTGACTCCGACGCCAACCGCAGCAGACTCCTACTCAGAGCCGGAGATGCTGCCATACTCCCGCTGGGACGAGGAGGACCTGACCCCCTCTGCAGAAGAAGAGCTGCCTAAGAGCTTCACCTGGGAGCCCACAGGCATGGATCCAGCCCGCAAGACACGGCGCAGAAGAACACAGTTTGCTCCAGCACCACAGTCTCCTGAACAGAGAGCAGTCACCGCCAGAGACCTAAAGGAGAAGCGTTTGTTGAGAGAGTCCAAAGCCCAGGCTAGAGGACCCCTGTGTTATGGCGTAGTGGAAGATTTCAACTTGAAAAGTGGTTATGGCTTCATTGTAGCACCAGGAATAAAAGAAGGGATATTTGTAAACCGCAGAGATGTGAACGCTCATCTGCCAAGAGGACACCCTGGCAGAAATCTGAAAATGGGAGATTCGGTACAGTTTACCATGCACCAAGGTGAAAGGGGATTGTACGCACTTGATGTAGCCTTACGTACCAGCAAACCCTACAGCCATCCCATGCCACAAGAAAGACAAGAAAGACAAGAAAGACAAGAAAGACAAGACAGAGATAAAGAAACAGATACAGAAAAGGAATCAGATGCAGACCAAGAAAGGAAAGACACAGAACCTATAGATGAGGCAACCACAGATGAAGACAGAGACAAAGAGCAAGAAAGTCACAGGTGCCAGTGCCCGACGTGCCCTCGCCCTAGTGAAAAAGAGGAGTAAAGTAAAGTACAGAAGTTAAAGTTTTGAAAGTTTTGTTTGCAACGTTTTAAAGTTCAAGAATGCGCCCACAAAAACTATTGTGAGAAAACCATAAACCTTAAGGCTATGAACTTGCTATAGCCACAAACTCTCGCAGTGTAAATAGTTACACCAGTGGCACCACCACCAGGGCCAGCCTGTTTAGGGGCTTGGCTCGTCTGCAACCAGGGGGGCCCGTCCGTAGAAAAGGGCCTTGGCTCACCTGCGACCAGAGAGCACGCCTGTTTATGGGGCCTTGGCTCACCACCACAAAGAGGGTACCTGGTCAGCACCAACTGTGGAGGCCGCCTCTGCATCCTGCCAGAAGAGGCTGAAGGCGCGGATCCACCAGGCCAGGTATACCCTGAAGACCACCAGACCATGAAAGCCGCCTCTACATCCTGCCAGAAGTGGCTGAAGTCGCGGCCAACGTGAAAGGGTTTTGGGTGGGTTAACGGACTTGTGGGTGGAGGGTGGTGATGTCTGATACCTGGTGCTTTTAAATGTTTTACATGTTTTAATGTTTTATGCATTTTAAAATGTTGTCTTGCAGCCCGAGGACGTGCTGGTGATAACTAAGGGGGAATGTGGCGCCCCTGACCTGGTCAGGCACCACTGAGTACTGCACCCATGCTGGGGACAGTACAATACAGGTAATCCAGAAGGCTGACCGGGGTGTGGAACACAGGCGCATAGTGACCAGGTCTCACACATGTACCCATGAGAGGACCCCTGGGGATCCCAGGAGGGGGCAAAGCCTATACCTCCACTGGAATAGTGGCAGGGGGTTAAAAGCCTCCATCTCCTCTCAAGGGGTGTGGTGGAGAGTCTGGTTGCTAGGTGGCGTAGGCAAGAACAGGAGAGGAGGAGCAGTGAGTCAGTTAGAGCAGAACTCCAGAGGGCTCAGTGAGGAGCAGACCTGTGGGGCTGATGCTGTCTAACAGCGCCCGCGCAGTGACTACAGACGGGGGAGAACGGTCAACTAGAAGTGCTGCCTGAAAGCCAGCTTCAGCTAGAGAGTGCACGGAGTGGGAAGTAAGGAGACTTCTAGAGAGCACCAGGCCCAACCGGGCGGCAGATCCCGAAGCGAGGATAGATTCACCTTTCCCTGCTAAACCTGCCGGTGTGGGGCTCTTACAGCCCACACCACAACAACCAAAAGCCGCAGCCACGTAACCGCAAGTAGGGCCCATAGGTCACAGGAGGCAAGAGGCTGGAGTGGCCTGGCCCGGGGAACAAGCACACGGCAAAACAAGAAGGGGAGAGAGGCTTGGAGCATCTTCCCTGGGTGACCCCCATAGGGACTCAAAGTCGGGGTCACCCCAAACCACCAAGGGCTAAGGAAGGCGAGTTTGTAGTCACCCTCATACAGTCAGCCGGAAGGATACCTGGTTCCCACCTGGTTCATCCCAGCTACGCCCGGGTTACTCACCCTGCCACCTGAAGTGAGTAAAAACCCTGAAAGACACTCTGCCTGTGTGTGGTCATTCTGCGACTTGTGGTACTACAGCTTTACAAAGGGCCCTGGGGCTTGCCTCACTCTCAGGAGGCTACTACACCCGACTGCACCCACCATCAGCCCCAGGTGCCTCCTAATCTGCAGTGGCGGTCCCCTCTGACCGCAAATCTGAGAGTGGCGTCACGATCAAAACTGAAGATTCCCTACCTGTGACCAGCACCAGCTACGTGGAGTCCCTGAAGGTATGCACTGATACAACACCCGTGGGGCTTCACATGTGCATAGATGGATATAGATAGACACATAGAAAGACACATAGATAGACACATAGAAGGATAGATAGATAGATAATGGATAGATAATGGATAGATAGATAGATAGATAATGGATAGATAAATACAGTCAGTGCCAGAAATATTTGGACAGTGACACAAGTTTTGTTATTTTAGCTGTTTACAAAAACATGTTCAGAAATACAATTCTATATATAATATGGGCTGAAAGTGCACACTCCCAGCTGCAATATGAGAGTTTTCACATCCAAATCGGAGAAAGGGTTTAGGAATCATAGCTCTGTAATGCATAGCCTCCTCTTTTTAAAGAGACCAAAAGTAATTGGACAAGGGACTCTAAGGGCTGCAATTAACTCTGAAGGCATCTCCCTCGTTAACCTGTAATCAATGAAGTAGTTAAAAGGTCTGGGGTTGATTACAGGTGTGTGGTTTTGCATTTGGAAGCTGTTGCTGTGACCAGACAACATGCGGTCTAAGGAACACTCAATTGAGGTGAAGCAGAACATCCTGAGGCTGAAAAAAAAGAAAAACTCCATCAGAGAGATAGCAGACATGCTTGGAGTAGCAAAATCAACAGTCGGGTACATTCTGAGAAAAAAGGAATTGACTGGTGAGCTTGGGAACTCAAAAAGGCCTGGGCGTCCACAGATGACAACAGTGGTGGATGATCGCCGCATACTTTCTTTGGTGAAGAAGAACCCGTTCACAACATCAACTGAAGTCCAGAATGCTCTCAGTGAAGTAGGTGTATCTGTCTCTGAGTCAACAGTAAAGAGAAGACTCCATGAAAGTAAATACAAAGGGTTCACATCTAGATGCAAACCATTCATCAATTCCAAAAATAGACAGGCCAGAGTTAAATTTGCTGAAAAACACCTCATGAAGCCAGCTCAGTTCTGGAAAAGTATTCTATGGACAGATGAGACAAAGATCAACCTGTACCAGAATGATGGGAAGAAAAAAGTTTGGAGAAGAAAGGGAACGGCACATGATCCAAGGCACACCACATCCTCTGTAAAACATGGTGGAGGCAACGTGATGGCATGGGCATGCATGGCTTTCAATGGCACTGGGTCACTTGTGTTTATTGATGACATAACAGCAGACAAGAGTAGCCGGATGAATTCTGAAGTGTACCGGGATATACTTTCAGCCCAGATTTAGCCAAATGCCGCAAAGTTGATCGGACGGCGCTTCATAGTACAGATGGACAATGACCCAAGCATACAGCCAAAGCTACCCAGGAGTTCATGAGTGCAAAAAAGTGGAACATTCTGCAATGGCCAAGTCAATCACCAGATCTTAACCCAATTGAGCATGCATTTCACTTGCTCAAATCCAGACTTAAGACGGAAAGACCCACAAACAAGCAAGACCTGAAGGCTGCGGCTGTAAAGGCCTGGCAAAGCATTAAGAAGGAGGAAACCCAGCGTTTGGTGATGTCCATGGGTTCCAGACTTAAGGCAGTGATTGCCTCCAAAGGATTCGCAACAAAATATTGAAAATAAAAATATTTTGTTTGGGTTTGGTTTATTTGTCCAATTACTTTTGACCTCCTAAAATGTGGAGTGTTTGTAAAGAAATGTGTACAATTCCTACAATTTCTATCAGATATTTTTTTTCAAACCTTCAAATTAAACTTTACAATCTGCACTTGAATTCTGTTGTAGAGGTTTCATTTCAAATCCAATGTGGTGGCATGCAGAGCCCAACTCGCGAAAATTGTGTCACTGTCCAAATATTTCTGGACCTAACTGTAGATAGATAGATAGATAGATAGATAGATAGATAGATAGATAATGGATAGCTATATAGATAGATAGATAATGGATAGATTGATAATGGATAGATATATAGATAGGTAGATAATGGATAGATTGATAATGGATAGCTAGATAGATGGAGAGATAGATGGTTAATGGATAGATAGATAGATAATTGATAGATAGATAGATAGATAGATAGATAATGGATAGATTGATAATGGATAGATATTTAGATAGATAGATAATGGATAGATTGATAATGGATATATATATATATAGATAGATAGATAATGGATAGATTGATAATGGATAGCTAGATAGATGGATAGATAGATGGTTAATGGATAGATAGATAGATAGATAATGGATAGATAGATAATGGATAGATAGATAGTTAGATAGATAATTGATAGATAGATAGATAGATAGATAGATAGATAATGGATATATAGATAATGGATAGATGGATGGATGGATAGATAGATAATGGATAGATAGATAATGGATAGATAGATAACGGATGGATAGATAGATAGATAGATAATGGATATATAGATAATGGATAGATGGATGGATGGATAGATAGATAATGGATAGATAGATAATGGATAGATAGATAACGGATGGATAGATAGATAGATAGATAATGGATAGATAGATAATGGATAGATAGATAACGGATGGATAGATAGATAGATAGATAATGGATAGATAGATGGTTCATATTTCAGCATAGAAGTGACATAAAACCTCATAAGATTTTCATACAAGTATTAAAAGAAAATAAAAAACAATCAAACAAAAAAATAAAAAATATATTAGACTTTGTTGTTTATATTGAGGAAAATTATCTTATATCACATATAGCAAAGTGTCAAATATATGTGAACTTTTAGGCCCAGTGCCTACGTTGTGTAGTTTTGACGCGTATTTTCAGAAATCTACAGCAAAATCTGCATGTGCATTGTGAAGCCAGCAAACTATGATAATTCAGAAGTGCTGTGCCCACGTTGCTTATTATTCCCTTGCGTATTTGGTGCAGATTTGGTGCAGAAAAAAAGAATTCTGCACCAAATATGCAAGGGAAAAATACTCAACGTGGGCACAGCACTTCTGAATGCTCATAGACTTTGCTGGCTTTACAATGGATATGCAGATTTTGCTGCAGATTTCTGAAAATCTGCGTCAAAATCCACTTCAAAATATGCAGAATCTCAGAAGAGGTAGAATATTCAGTGATGGTACATTGATTCATTGTATATGAAAGAATACCGTACATGGCAGTCTGGATGATGGCCACGTTCTGACCGTGCCACATAGTACCCTGGAGGAATCCACTACAGCTGTGAGCTCCCAGCGTGATAGAGTAGCTAATACTCGGGACTTCCAGTCCTTGCTGGTGGAGTTCACTATCCGGACTGTCAGCCTTATTCTGCTCTATACGGTACACTACTCGGTGCTGAAGTCAGAGTGGGCATAATCTCATCCGTCCAGACAATCCAACCACCACTGCGTGCACAATCATCTATTACATCCCAGCTCAGGGACGAGTCAGTAACATCTGGCCGGACTAACATGTCTTCCTTTAACTACGTTACACATGAACTAAGAAATAAGCCCTAGCCTGAAATTCAGGAATAGTCCCCTGTGTGTGATAATTAATGAAGTGATTCAGAATTGATCCCCTGATGATCCCCTGTATTGCGTTAGGGGGGGTGAAACGCGTCGGGAGAGTTTGAGGGGGTCCATAAGCTAAGTGGACCTCTTGACTCTTACCTAACAGTTCTATACCTATGCAAGGGAAACCGTGTCCCATTGAAGAACCTTGACAACTAACGCATAAGTTATTCATGTTGTTTGTTTAATTGTGGTTCTGTCCTGCACTACACCTTATCACTTTTTCTGGTGATGGTCACCCCCGCTATAGGCTACTAGGACAGTGAGGGATAGCGTATCGATAGGAACAGAGGTTTAGGACCCTGGGATAATGCGCAGGAGAAAAACGTAGGATCCATGTGGCGCAGTATTATCCTGATACTTATCTAAGAAAACCTCTGAACCCTGTTCTCCCTTACGAACCATTTGTCCTGAGCCTACCTTTTGGCGAGGGTTGAACACTGGTCAACACCTGCACTAATTGTCTTTGTCCTATATGTGGTCTTGATGATAAGAGAGAGAACATCACAATTGTTCTGTTTTAGAATATTTATTGAATAAAATAGATTTTTTATGAGAGTAGTGTAAATTGGTGGTTTTTGGTTTACAATGGATATGCAGATTTTGCTGCAGATTTCTGAAAATCTGCGTCAAAATCCACTTCAAAATATGCAGAATCTCAGAAGAGGTAGAATATTCAGTGATGGTACATTGATTCATTGTATATGAAAGAATACAGTACATATAAAATGAATATACTAACTCATAAAGTTAATACATCTGCATAAGGGAATATTTATCAAAAGACTTAGGCCCATTTCACACATACGGCATTTCACCGGATGCCGGATCCGGCACGCATGCAGTACAGTACATTCATTTACAGTGGAAGCGCAACACCATGCGGACTAAGGCGGTTGTGCATGAAGCACACAACTGTATGGTGTCGCACTTCCACTGTAAATGAATGTACTGTACTGCATGCGTGCCGGAGCCAGCATCCGGCGAAATGCCGTATGTGTGAAAAGGGCCTTACCCGACATTAAGTCAGGAGAAAGGTTGTTGATGAAGCAAACTGATTCCTATTTAGCAATCCGTTTGTCTTCCATTTGTAAAGAATCCGTTTTTTGCTTACTTAATCACTTACAAATGAAAGATAAATGGCAAACAGTTTTCCATAGACTCCCATGTTAGAAAAAAAAGATCCTGCAAAAATCATTTTTTTCTAAAAGTACAAAAATGTTTACTAAGTTTCAACAGTTGTGACACAATAAGAGTTCTTAGGGTACCTTCACACTTAGCGATGCAGCAGCGATCCGACCAGCGATCTGACCTGGTCAGGATCGCTGCTGCATCGCTACATGGTCGCTGGTGAGCTGTCAAACAGGCAGATCTCACCAGCGACCAGTGAACAGCCCCCAGCCAGCAGCGACGTGCAAGCGACGCTGCGCTTGCACGGAGCTGCCGTCTGGAAGCTGCGGAGACTGGTAACTAAGGTAAACATCGGGTATGGTTACCCGATGTTTACATTAGTTACCAGCGCACAGCTGTGTGAGCAGGGAGCAGGGAGCCGCGCACACTGAGCGCTGGCTCCTTGCTCTCCTACCATAGCTACAGTACACATCGGGTTAATTAACCCGATGTGTAATGCAGCTACATGTGCAGAGAGCAGGGAGCCGCGCACACTGCTTAGCGCTGGCTCCTTGCTCTCCTAGCTGCTGTACACATCGGGTTAATTAACCCGATGTGTACAGCAGCTACATGTGCAGAGAGCCGGAGCCGGCAGCACAGGCAGCGTGAGAGCTGCAGAGGCTGGTAACTAAGGTAAATATCGGGTAACCACCTTGGTTACCCGATGTTTATCTTGGATACAGCTTACCTCAGCTGTCAGACGCCGGCTCCTGCTCCCTGCTCGCTTCATTTGTCGCTCTCTTGCTGTCACACACAGCGATCTGTGTGTCACAGCAGGAGAGCGGCTTTGAAGAAAACGAACCAGGGCTGTGTGTAACGAGCAGCGATCTCGCAGCAGGGGCCAGATCGCTGCTCAGTGTCACACACAGCGAGATCGCTAATGAGGTCACTGCTGCGTCACAAAAAGCGTGACTCAGCAGCGATCTCGGCAGCGAGCTCGCTGTGTGTGAAGCACCCCTTAGATGTAGCATGTAGCAGAGCTTAGAAAGCTAATCCTGCCCATATCACAGCTTGCTATGTACATTGTTAATGGACAATGAGCTGCTTATCAGAGGAGAAGATGTGGTCATCTGATTTAACAGGAGGTAGCAGTCACAGCAATAATAATGTAATAGGGATAAAAAAAAAACTTCACTGTACGCAGACAACAGCACACAGTCTAAGTGACACGTCACTGAATTCAGTGATTCAGGGCCTATCTCTAGCTTTTTTTAAACAACATAGCAAAAATCTGCTGACATATTCCCTTTAACATTGTGAAAAGTTATCTTTGGGCTCACTGTACCATAGCTTGGGAACCCTACTTGTTGGACTGGTGAGAGGAAGCAGTCAATCAGGAAGTATTGTTAGCATCAGTTGAGTGTGAACCTTACTTTACCTTTAGCAGTTGCATGAATGTTCTAGTTGCAGATTTAACTGGCCAGGAGACAGTTAATATCCATTTGAGATATAGTACCACAAAGTCTAAGAGAAGAGCGTCTAAATTTGTTTTCTTAATAGAAATAACAAGATAGGTGGGCTTAAGCAGCGCTGCTTAGCTCACTGATTGGTTACCACACTGTTAATTTAACATCAAGGCACAGCCTATGCCAAGTGCTGTAGAAGCAGTAGGAGTGACAGTCTCAGTCTGTGAGTAGAAATCCAAGACTCAAGTAATATACAGTGAACTGTTGTAACATCTTATCATCTCCACTCGATGTGTGACTGTGAATTAATTCCTCTGTCCGGAGTAGAGATGAGCAATGTTCGAGGTTCGCCAATTTCATGTTCAAGTGATTTTGGGAGGTGTTCGAGTCGTTCGACGAACTCGAGCCTTTTGCTAAAAGTTCGACAGTTCGAGTTACATTCGAGAACGGTTCGAGCACCAAAAGCGTGGCTTTTCACAGTAAGTATGTATGCACCTTTCGTATCTGCATGCGTCCTGCGTCCCCAGCACAATCCCTCTCTCTTTCCTACTCACCGATCACGGGCGTCGCGCTGTCACAAATCTCCAGCGGCATTTCCTCTTTTGAACATGGCTGCCACTTCATTATTCGATTAGCTATTCCGTGCTTTCCCCACCCACCGGTGCCCATGATTGGTTGCAGTCAGACACGTCCCCACGATGAGTGACAGCTGTCTCACTGCAATCAATCACAGCCGCTGGTGGGCGGGTCTATATCGTGCAGTAAGAAAAAAAAAAAAAATGCGGTTCTGGGATTGTTAGGATGGGGAGTGCCACATTATGGGGAGCCCACCACCCTAACAATATCAGCTAGTAGCCGCCCGGAATTGCCGCATCCATTAGATGCCACAGTCCCGGGACTCCACCCAGCTCATCCCGAATTGCCCTGGTGCGGTGGCAATCGAGTTAATAATGAGTTAATCATGACAGGCGTCTCCCCGAGATACCTTCCATGATTAAACTGTAAGTGAAAGTAAAGAAACAAGCACAGCGAATAATCCTTTATTTGGAATAAAAGACAAAAAAACCCTCATTTACCTTTTTATTAATCCCAAAACAACAATCAAGGTCCGAAGTAATCCACACGACACTGTCAGCTCTGCTAGCTCTGCTAGCTCTGCTACATGATGACAGGGATCGATCTGTGTTCTCTCCAGCAGCACCTGAAGTAAGCCGCGCTGTCGCCGGGACTTCAGTCTGCAATGCAGAAGTCAAAATAACCAAATCTGCCAATATTTTTCAATAGAGCCAGTGGCTCAATGGATAGAGCTCTCGCATAAGAAGCAGTACTTCACGAGTTCGTGTCCCGGCAAAAAATTGAATTTGACTTTAAATTCTAATTATTATAATTTAATTTAATTATGCACTGAGGGGAGGAACCGGACATCAGCTGTGAGCCGCGGGACACACCTCTAAAATCAGAGCAGTTTACGGAATGAGGCTGCATTGCTCTCTCTCTCTCAGACCTGGCGATGATCAGCTGATGCGGTCACCTGACGGGATCAGCTGACACTATAAGTCGAGCGGTGGGCCGGCTTTTTACCGCCCGGCCGGCTAAACTATCAGCTGATGCTGTCGGACAGGAGTCTGCACAGAAGTGTGTAGTTTTTTGGGTTATTTTTGCACTGATGCATCAGCTGATTGTATAAAAGCCGTTTATACAATCAGCTGCTGTGTCATGTGATTCAGGCCCTTGAAACTGACACATCATCTTATCGCTTTGTCTTCCAGCAAACCGATCAGATGATATTGGATCCGGATTGGACGGCGCGGGACCCTTGACCCAGGATTAGTGCAAAGGGGGATTCTTTATTTCAATAAAGATATAGTCACTAATTGTGTTGTGTTTTATTTCTAATAAAAAATATTTTTCTGTGTGTTGTGTTTTTTTTATCTGTACTAGAAATTCATGATGGCCATGTCTAATATTGGCGTGACACCATGAATTTTCGGGCTTAGGGCCAGTTGATAATATACAGCTAGCCCTAACCCCATTATTACCCAGCGAGCCCCCAGTCACCAGGGTGAAAAACTCGTGTTTTAGCCACACGGTTGTACACCCTGCTTTGGGCGCGTTGTGCGCGCTCAAAACATTCTTTGACTATTGGCATAACTGCCGCAATTCTGTCCTGCATGAGTGTTATATGTTCAAGTACACTGCGGTAAGGAGTCACTTCTTGCTCCCAAGTCTCCTTGGCAATATCCAACAGGCCTCTGGGACACCGCCCATAGACCAATTCAAAAGGTGAAAAGCCCGTGAAGGATTAGGGTACCTCTCGTATGGTGAACAAGAGATATGGCAGGAGAGCATCCCAATCCCTCCCGTCCTTATCCACCACCCTTTTCAACATCCCCTTTAGGGTTTTCTTAAAGCGCTCAACCAGACTGTCAGTCTGAGGGTGATACACTGAGGTATGCAGGTGGGAGATTTACATAGTTCTTTGAGTATATGAGACATAAAGGGGGTCCCCAGATCGTAAGTATCTCTTTCGGAATGCCTGTGGGGGAAAACATATTAAAAAGCTCCTTTGAAATTGCTTTTGCATTGGCATTCCGTAAGGGTACAGCCTCCGGATAACTGGTGGCGTAATCCAGTACCACCAAAATGTATTGATGACTCCTGGCAGATTTAACTAATGGACCGACTATATCCATTGCTATCCTCTCAAAGGGCACCTCTATTATCGGCAAGGGTACCAGGGGGCTTCTAAAATGTGTCATAGGCACAGTCAACTGGCATGTAGGACAGGACTGACAGTACTGAGTTACATCTCCATCCAGACCCAGCCAAAAGAAACATTGCAGAATACAGTCTTTTGTCTTTTCTCCAGCCAGGTGGCCCCCCAAGGGATGTTTATGTGCCAGGTCTAAAACCACCTGACGAAAGGATTTGGGTACCACTAGCTGTTCCACCACCACTCCTCACATCTTGTCAATGTGGTACAGCATGCCCTGTTGCACTGCCACATGTGGAAACTCATTTTGAGCCCCTGTGTACACTGGGTTTCCCTTAGAGACCTTCACATTTTCCCATGCCCTTGTTAAAGTAGGATCTTGATGTTGAGCGGTCCCGAAATTATCACGGGCCACCTCAAGACCTGGCATCTCTATAACATCCTCTAGTTTGGCCGCCTCACCTGCAAACACAGCCAGAGGAGAGTCTACAGATTCTGGAGCTACCCCTGTGGTGGGTCCCCCATCATCTTGCTCCAGTGGCTCAGGGGCAAGCCCCAGGGTATCGTTCACCAGTTTTTCTTCAACCGGGGTGTTCACGCCATTTTTAATGATGCACAAGTCCCAGAATAATGGAAAGTCTCTCCCCAGGATTATACTATGCAACATAGTCTTTACGATCACCGCCTGATGTCTTTTAGCCCCCAAGGGCGTAGCAAGAGTTAACTAGGCTGTGGGGTAGTTTTTAGTATCGCCATGTATGCAACTAATGCCAACAGTTGAATCTGTTATTGCTCCAGGGTCCACCAAGCTAGCTTGTATTAAGGTTACTTGACTGCTAGAGTCTAAGATGACATTCACACTATAGCCGTTGACCTCAATGCAACACACATATTGTTCATTTACCGTGAGGATCTCCGAAGCACAGAATGACTGTACATATAATGACAGACGCCTTGTAGTGTTACAGTCCATCGGCTCTGTAGTTAATGGGCAGTTAGCAGCTACGTGGCCGAGCCCACGACATCTCCAGCACTGAATAGGCCCTTACTTCCAAGTTGGGGACCTCAGTCTGGGCCTGTTGACTTGCTGAGAAATCACACCGCTAACATAGTCCTTTGTGGACCTGCTACCCCTAGTTGCAACATTCTCTTTTTTTGAAAAAGGACTAGTTTTAGCAGGACTTTCAGGCGATTTCCTAGAACTCCAGCAAGGCAAAAGCGTCCCCTGGAGGAGGCTTCCAGAAGCGCTGTGACACTCGACCATATTCACCAACTGGTCAGAGCTAGTTGGGTCACCCTGTCCGACCCACCTCTGGATCTTAGCCGTTAAGGATCGCAGGTACTTGTCTAGGACAACACGTTCCACCATCTGTGCGGGCGTCAGAGTTTCTGGTTGCAGCCATTTTTTCACCAGATGGATGAGGTCATGCATTTGTGAACGAGCTGGCTGATGTGCTACAAAAGTCCATAGATGTACCCTCTGTGCCCGTACACATGTGTTTACTCCCAGCCTTGCCAGGATTTTGCCTCTTAGTTTAATATAGTCCATAGCATCAGCTCCACTTAGATCATAATATGCCTTTTGCGGATCTCCGATCAGGAATGGAGTGACCACTTCAGCCCATTTGTCCACCGATAAGCGCTCGCGTTCTGCAATACGTTCAAACACTGCCAGATATGCTTCCACATCATCATCAGCAGTCATTTTAAGTAAAGTCTTTTGTACGGCTTTCTGTGCACTGGCAGAGCTTTGTGCACGGTCCTCCACGTCTCGCGGCTGCCGAACCAAAGACTCCTTTATTGCATTTAACTGCTCTTGATGCATCTGGTGCTGCTTCTCCAGCGCCTTCTGGAGGAAAGTATTGGTCTGTTGTTGCTGGACATTGGCCTGTTGTTGGTTAATGTTGGCCTGCACCAACTGTTTCAGCAGCTCCTCCATATTGCTGGTCTCTTGGCTCTTCAGCAGCACAGGAGTAGAGATGAGCGAACCAGCCGTGGTTTGGCTCGAGTTCGGTTCGTCGAACGGAGGTCTTGTTCGAGTTCAGTTCGGCGAACGTTCGACGAACCGAACTTGAACCAATAGGATATAATGGGAGACAATCACAAACACATAAAAACGAATGATAAATGTACACATACAGTTAATAAACATTGCCATAACACTTACCGGTCCCCGCGATCCCTCCTGCACTCTGTCTCCTGCCGCTATTCCATCCGATGATCGCTGAATCCTCCCGGTGACCAGCACTGCCAGCAGTGATGCAGGACCTATCGTGACGTCAAAATAGCCATGTGACCAGTCATGTGGCTATTATCTCATTGGCTACAGACTGGTCACATGACTATGACGCATCATGTAGGACCTGTCATTGCACTCTCCGGTACACGGTGCACATTTGTGTATCGCCGTGTACCGGCGACATGCTCTAGCACACGGTCGACTCCCCGTTCCGTTAGGGACCAGCTGACACAGCCGGTCATTAACGGAAATCACCGTTGCCATAGCAACGCAGTTAGCGGTGACGTCACCGCTAACCGCGGCTCCGGGAATCACATGATCGGAGCCCTGTTGCTATGGTAACGCGTCTGTCACCGCCAGCAGCACTGATCTCTCACGGAGTAAAGGCTGCACGGGAAGCAGCGTCTTCCCTCATGCAGCAGTAATGGAGCAGAGCTGCATTTGTTGAATGAGAAAGACAGAAGACCATGGATCGTGGAGGGCTGACAGGGGGTAATAAAGATGGAGTCTCTAATGTGTCTGTGTATTTATTTCTATTAAAGTATTTTTTCTCTGTGTGGTGTCTTTTTTTTAACCCTTTATAGGAGATTCTTAATGGCCGGGTCAAACGTGCCTGATATTAAGAATCTCTGGCTTAATACTGGCTAGTAAAACAAAGCCAGTATTAACTCATGATTACCCAACAAGCCACCCGGCTCCAGGGCTGTTGGAAGAGTTGGATACAGCGCCAGATGATGGCGCTTCTATAAGAGCGCCATTTTCTGGGGTGGCTGCGGACTGCAATTCACAGCAGAGGCGCCCAGAAACCTCGGGTTAGCCTGTGCTGCGGATTCCAATCCCCAGCTGCCTAGTTGTACCCGGCTGGACACAAAAATGGGGCGAAGCCCACGTCATTTGTTTTTTAATTATTTCATGAAATAAGTGAAATAATTAAAAAAAAACGGGTTTCCCTATATTTTTGGTTCCCAGCCGGGTACAAATAGGCAACTGGGGGTTGGAGGCAGCCCGTGGCTGCCTGCTGTACCTGGCTAGCATACAAAAATATGGCGAAGCCCACGTCATTTTTTTGGTGGGCAAAAAAATTCTGCATACAGTCCTGGATGGAGTATGCTGAGCCTTGTAGTTCTGCAGCTGCTGTCTGCTCTTCTCCATACAGACAGACAGCAGCTGCAGAACTACAAGGCTCAGCATACTCCATCCAGGACTGTATGCAGAAGTTTTTTGCCCCCTGAAAAAATTATGTGGGCTTCACCATATTTTTGTATGCTAGCCAGGTACAGCAGGCAGGTACGGCTGCCCCCAACCCCCAGTTGCCTATTTGTACCCGGCTGGGAACCAAAAATAAAGGGAAGCCCTTTTTTTATTATTTCATGAATTTCATGAAATAATTAGAAAACAAATGACGTAGGCTTCGCCCCATTTTTGTGTCCAGCCAGGTACAACTAGGCAGCTGGGGATTGGAATCCGCAGCACAGGTTGGCCTGAGCTTTCTGGGCCCCACTGCTGCGAATTGCAGTCTGCAGCCGCCTCAGAAAATGGCACTTTCTTAGAAGCGCCATCTTCTGGCTCTGTATCCAACTCTTCCAGCACCTGCCTGCTATACCTGGCTAGCATACAAAAATATGGCAAAGCTCACATCCTTTTTTTGTAGTTTTTTGGCAAAAAAAAAAAATGCTTCCCTGGATTTTCCATTGCCAGTGAAGGTAACACCAAGCAGTGGGGGTTAGCAGCCAGTAGCTGCTTGGATTACCCTTAGCTAGCAATACAAAAAATGCAGCGGGAGCCCATATATATTTTTTTTAATTATTTATTTAAATAACTAAAAACAAAATGGGCTTCCCTGTATTTTGATTGCTGGACATCACAGTGCTGTAAAAATAAATCTTTAAAAAAAATGACGTAGCGCTCCGCGGTATTTTTGATTCTCAGCGCAGATAAAGCAGACAGCTATGGGTTGCCACCCCCATCTGCCTGCCGTTACCTTGGTTGGCAATCAAAATACAGAGAAGCCCATTAATTTTTTCTATTTAAAAAATAGTTAAAAAAAAAATGACGTTAGGTCCCCCCATTTTTGATAGCCAGCTAGGGTAAAGCAGATGGCTGTAACCTGAAAACCACAGCTGGCAACTTTACCGTGGTTGGGGATCCAATGTGGAGGTCCTCTCAGGCTCTTTTTTATAATTATTTTATAAATATTAATAATTACACAATAAAAGTAGGGTCCCCCCAAATTGGATCACCAGCCAAGGTAAAGCGGACAGCTGTGGTTTGGTATTCTCAGGGTGGGAAGGTCCATAGTTACTGGGCATTCACAGCCTAAAAATAGCAGGCCGCAGGCACCCCAGACGTGGCGCATCCACTAGATGCGCCAATCCTGGCGCTTCACCCCAGCTCATCCCGTGCCCTGGTGCAGTGGCAAACGGGGTAATAAATCGGGTTGATACTAGCTGTAAAGTCACCTGAGATCAAGCCCAGCAGTTTGTGATGTCATGGCGTCTATTAGATACCCAACATCATAAACTGTCAGTACTAACAAAAAAAAAATCGACAAAAGAAATTTATTTGAAAAAACAGTCCCCAAAACATTTCCTCTTTCACCAATTTATTGTAAGAAAAAAAATAAAGGGGTCCCACGACGACTCTGGACCATCTAGAATATGGGGGGGAGACACTCAGGGAACGTATCCCCCATTTTCTAGGAGTGCGGACCCTTCATGTGAGGAGTGTGGGTGCAATGAATCTGCACTCACTCTCCCCGGGTCCACAGCAGCAGAGTCCATGTGTAATGGTTGCTACCAAAGCTGCAATGCCCTGCTCATGAGGTAAGGGCATGCCTAATCAGGAGAACTATTCTACATTTCCAAATATTGGTATTTGCTGATATTATTGCTATTCCACCTACTATATATTGGGGATAGGATCTTGGAGATGGAATACCCCTTTAAGTCCAGTTATCCAGCTGAATGAATACTTAACAACAGAGCTCGCTATTTAGATGTGTTTTCTTGTGGCGTATAACGGACTCTCATGTTTGGTAGTCGTTCAGCAGAGAAACTATAAAAGCAAATCCCTCCATTTGGAAATGTAGTATATAGCTCTCCTGATCAATTATGTTCCTTACCTCATGAGCAGGACATTGCAGTAATAATAATAATTTATTCATTTATATAGT
This sequence comes from Anomaloglossus baeobatrachus, assembly GCF_048569485.1. NCBI lineage: Eukaryota > Metazoa > Chordata > Amphibia > Anura > Aromobatidae > Anomaloglossus > Anomaloglossus baeobatrachus. The sequence continues at coordinate 167,934,854 of NC_134360.1, forward strand.
GTTATTAATTCCATAGCACTGTATGTCTTTGGATTGTTGGAGATAACCGGAGTACCCGGAGGAAACCCACGCAAACACGGGGAGAACATACAAACGCCTTGCAGATGGTGCCGTTGGTGAGAATTGAACCCAGGACCTCAGCGCTGTAAGACTGCAGTGCTAACCACTGAGCCACCATGCCGCCCATTTAGCTTACAGATGCATAACCACCACTCACTGTGTCTGAACACAGGAAGCTGAGCTGACAGCCACTCTGTGCATGCAGCAGCGTCTATTGTGAAGGAGAGGGCCGTGTGGGGATCAACGCTGCACAGGTACCGTGGGACACCGGGTAACACCGGTGGGGTTATAGGGGGTGACCTGGCAGGGCCTGGGGAGGAGTTTTCTGTTGCATGTGTCATGGCACATGCGACAGAAATCAGAGGAATAGGGTGAATGCGGCCGGCGCGCTGCTGTGCGCGCGGCCATCTTGGATTTCTGGGAGGGCATCAGGGGGGCACTTTGGCGACACCGGGGGACCGGAGGGGACCGGGGAGGAGATTTATTATGTTTTTTCATGCCAGATGGGAGAAAAATAATTTTTTACCGGCGCTGTCATTTACTGTAACATGATCATCGGTATACGGTGTATACCTGTGATCACGTGAGCGGGGACCGGAAAAACCGTCCTCAATCATGATCTCCAGGGTCTCAGCTAGCCCTGCAAGCCCGGAGATTTTCTGACGCTGGGGGGCGTTATTCACTTATTTCTGCCTGCTGTTTATAAACGGCAGATCAGAATAAGGCTACATTCACACGACCGATCTATTTTTGTGGTCTGCAAAAAACAGTCCGTTTTGTTTCACGGGTGCATCCGTGTGGCATCCGTTTCCGTTCCGTAGACGGTCCGTATGTCATCTGTTTGTCATCCGTGTGCCTTCCGTTTTTTTTGTGTACTGCAAAAAAACTTAAGGAGTCAAAATACATAAATTTACCTAGGATCCTTAGCTTCAACCTACATGAGGCGGTCACATGTTCACTCCAGTGCCATTTTCTACTGCTTTTCACAGCGTAGAGCGCTCTGGTGATTTTCCTGTGCTTGTACACTTCATATCAGTCTTTTCTGTCATTATAATGGCAGAAAGACACATAATGTCCCACTCTCCTGCATTTTGTAATTTTGCACCCTTTGGTGCCTTTCATGTGGCACTAAGGGGTGCTTAGCTTTGTATTTAGCCGAAAAAATGAAAAAAAAAATGACGTAGGGTTCCCCCTATTTTTGTAGCCAGCTAGGGTAAAGCAGGCGGCTGCAGCCTGCAGACCACAGCTGGCAGCCTCACCTTGGCTGGTAATCCAAAACTGAGGGCACCCCACGCTGTTATTTTAAATTAAATAAATAATTAAAAAAAAAAAACATGTAGGGGTCCCCCCAAAATTGGATCACCAGCCAAGGTAAAGCAGACAGCTGGGGTCTGATATTCTCAGACTAGGGAGGTCCATGGTTATTGGACTCTCCCCAGCCTAAAAATAGCAGGCCGCAGCCGCCCCAGAAGTGGCGCATCCATTAGATGCGCCAATCCTGGTGCTTCGCCCCAGCTCATCCCGTGCCCTGGTGCGGTGGCAAACGGGGTAATATATGGGGTTAATACCAGATGTGTAATGTCACATGGCATCAAGCCCTGGGGTTGGTGAGGTCAGGCATCTATCAGATACCCGACATCACCAACCCAGTCAGTAATAAAAAAAAATAGAAGACAAACACATTTTTATTTGAAAAAACACTCCCCAATACATTCCCTTTTTAACCAATTTATTAGAAAGAAAAACAAATCCAGGTCTGGTGTAATCCAAGGGGTTGCCATGACGATCCACACTGTCCCAGTCAATGAAGAGCAGGATGTTCCCCATTGGCTGGGAGAGCAGTGCAGTGACCTGAGCTAACATCAATGGGTCAGCCCAGGTCACTGTAGGGGGATGACAAGTGCTGCTGTCAGCGAGGTACATTACCTGCGCTGATCTCCTGCACTGCTGACAGCACCTGTCACTGAGTTCAATGACCGCCACCTTCACAGCCAAGTATCGCGAGAGGCCCGTGACGTCACCGCTAGTCAGTCTCAGGTCGGAAGCGAGAGAAGGTGATGTGACAAGTGGCGGCCATGGAGGACAGTGACAGCGCTGAGGTCGGGACTTCATCACCGCAGGTAAGCCGAGCGGGACCATGTGTGCAGAGTGCCAGGAGGATGTCAGTGTCGTGGACTGCATGGCTGGGGACGTGTGTGTGTGTGTGTATGTGTGTGTGTGAGTGTGTGTGTACATGCCGCGTGCAGGAGGGGGCGGAGTGAGCTGAGCGGGGAAGTGTGGGCTTCCTGCACGTAACTAGGATAAACATCGGGTTACTAACCAAAGCACTTTGCTTGGATACCCGATGTTTATCTTGGTTACCAGCTTCTGGCAGGCTGCTAGCGATGGCTCCTGCACACTGTAGCTGTAAAAAGCCCTGTTTTTTGCTGCTAGAACCATTCTCGAACTTATCTAGAACTATCGAGCAAAAGGCTCGAGTTCTAGTTCGATCTAGAACAGCCCCCAAAATCACTCGAGCCGCGAACTGGAGAACCTCGAACCGCGAACCGCACTCAACTCTACACAGGAGCTTTCAGCCAGGACATTAACAAGAGACAATGCCCATAGAATGGTTTATCTGCAGTCACAGTCCAATAGCCAATAATGCCCGCATTCGAGACACCATTTGTAAGACAGGGGATATAGCTCAGCTGGGATCTTTGCTTTGGTCCAAGAGAGTGGCTATGGATTCACAGATGACAGCGGAAGACTGGCAGGTTCCACACAAGTACGGCCACTGCTGTGTTTATTGTGTACACTTATCTCTCAGTGTTACACATGCGAAAACAGGAAAATAAATGTCTAAAGCCGTCTGGCCACTAACTAACAACAGAATGCTAACTACAAAATAAACAAACAAATCAGTATTCTCTTACTGTGTCGGTTCCTCAGCACAGCAAGCGGAGGTATGGAGTCTCAGTACCAGCAGCCATGAGCCTGGGCTGCTCACCTCAGCAGTCTCTCTGTTCTGAATGCCTCCTGATTATTTCAGCTGATCCAGTGAGGAATCAAATCCTGGATTGAATGTGGAGAAGAGAGCAACCAGTCCCACTGCTATTCCTACTGATTGCTCCAGGAAAAACCGAGCCCAAATATACACTGAAATAAACAGGCTTCAGTGACTAACTTATTGCTGAGCCAGATATAACTATCCCAGCCTTTCCCAGCCCATTTGCATGGGCTGACTGCTCCACAGTCAGTACATGGAGGCATATGAAATGAACCGAAGGGAAACATACCTGTTCTCTAGTACTTCTCCTCTCGGCATCTCACAATATGTAATACTAGCTCTTAAAAGATGTATTTATGCGTACATGTATATGCAAGTGTGATGGGGTTTCTGGTGCTGTATTCCTGTGCTGATGGTGGTTCTGGTGCTGTATTCATGTTCTGATGCTGGTTCTGGGGATGTAGTCATAAACTGAGGGTGGTCCTGGTGATGTAGTTATATTTTGATGGTGGTTCTGTTGGTGTAGTCATATACTGATGGCAGTACTGCTGATGTATGCATGTACCGATAGCTGTTATGAACTTGTAACTATGGGCGATCACAAAAAATCCCATTAATCAGGCAAAAAACAAAACCACAAGAATAGTTGGAAACTAAGCTGACCGCAATCCCCTATCTATCAGACAACACTAGAAGTAGCAGTGGGATGTTCCTAACACACCTAGACACCTCGTCACTGCCGGAAAATCTTGCTACATCTCAAAGATAGAAATGAGGAATCCTAACTTGCCAGCAAGAGTACCTGATATAGCGGGGAAAGACCACTAGGTCTTCCCCCGCTATAACAGGTACTCTTGTGCCAGACACTATAAACAGAACTTCAGATATAATGGGAAGAAACAAAATCACAGAACAAACAATATTCTAAAGTGCAAATAATCCAAACGTAAACAGGTCTTTCTTGCTGGAGAAACTTCCTTGCTCATAAAAGCAGAAAGACAGATCCTCACATACACAAAACCAAGCACAGAATCAAATGGAATAAGCCGAAACACCCTCAAGTGCAATTCCAGCAATTAAGCACAGAAACTATCAAACTTATCTGGAGTAGATTCAGGCACAGAATAAATGGAAGAAACTGAAGGTAAAACTCCCAGCCATCTTCAGAAGCAGCAGGGAAATATCTATCACCGGTGCCGCCAGGCAGAAAGGGCTCTCCTAAACACACTAGGCTGATCTGCTCTTTTTGTTGCTATTTTTGATATTTATCAGTGTAGCGACTTGCAAACAGGAGGATCCGTGATGGGGATTGCAAGCTTATGTACACTGGCCAATTTACTAATACCTCATATATATATTTGATATATATTATATTGCACATTTTTATACAGGATGCAGCCAGGCCTCTTAATACAGGCCATGCATAATGGAGTCTCTGTCCATGTGTGCTGCATTTGAGTGGTGTCCAGGTAACCCACCTAATCTAATAGTATGGGCGTGGTAATAAGTTGCTGGCTGGACACCATCCACATACAAGTGTGAACAGCGCCTTAAGCACACAACTAGTGTGCAATTTACCTTGCATCTGTGAAGTGTCCATCATATTGAGGGGTTTGTCTGCTTTCTGTTGGTACATTAGATGTTTTGGCCTGGGCTGACTGGACTAGTTGCCCTCTTTTCTGTTGTAAGTATGATCTGCAATAGGACTTCCTGGATTCCCAATTAACTGCAACACCTGTCTGAGTCATAGATTCAGACTAGGCTTCACTACCATTCCTGACCACCAGAGGGAGCTCCACATCAGCACCCACTCAGATGAAATTCACAACAGATAGCGGTTCTGGTTATGTGTACATGTACTGTAGATGTGTCTGGTGATGTATTCATGTACTGATGGTAGCTCTGGTGATACATTCATGTTCTTATGGTTGTTCTTTGAACTACAATAGGTTAAACCTTTCATTCTAAAGTGTAAAGATACCTCACAGCTGTAACCTAAGAAATGATATTGGGAGAGAATGATCCAGCATGTTAATTTGCTATCTGCTCTGTCCAAGAGAAGAGAGGACCACATGGCTGAGCTGAACATTCTGGTGTATGTGTCAGAGAAGAAAGCTGATAACTTTGGCCTACAGCTATCTAATATGTATAAGAAGCTTAAAATTAACCTGTCAGCTGACATAGACTGCCCTATTAATGAGCAACATATATCTGGCGGTTCTATCTCAGGCAGGTATATTTGAAAAACATACTTTAATATTCACTGGGGACCAAGCCACACATGAGACTTATCAGTCAGGCAGGTCCTCGGGGCTTCTTCTCGCCTGCTGCCCAGGACTGACAGATATCTTCCAATATGTACAAGTAGGTAGGGACCTGTCAATCCAGAACAATGGGCAGGATGAAGCTATGGGGGACCTGCCTGTCCAACTAGTCTATGGTATAATCAAAATACAGCTGCACTCTGAAATGCTATAATATGCAAAATTGAAAAATGTGAAATTGAAACTGCATTACTGCTACTGAAAATATGTTACAAAATTGGGGTACTTAGCGCACAAATTCATGGGAGTCCATCAGCAGAAGGAACTTAAATTATAGCTGGACCCTGCCAGCCCTTAAAATTGTAGACTTTTAGCCCAGGAGAGGCAAATAAGGTGTCCCATGGTGTCCCACGGTACCTGTGCAGCGTTGATCCCCCGCGGCCGCCCTCCTTCACAATAGACGCTGCCGCATGCACAGAGCGGCTGTCAGCTCAGCTTCCTGTGTTCAGACACAGTGAGAGCCGGTAACCATGCATCTGTAAGCTACTGCAATACCCTGCTCATGAGGTAAGGAACATAGTTGATCAGGAGAGCTATACTACATTTCCAAATGGAGGTATTTGATTTTATAGTTGCCCTGCTGAACGACTACCAAACATGAGAGTCCGTTATGCACCACAAGAAAACATGTCTAAATATCGAGCTCTGTTGTTTAGTATATATTCAGCTGGATATTTGGACTTAAAGGGGTATTCCATCTCCAAGATCCTATCCCCAATATATAGTAGGTGGAATAGCAATTATATCAGCAAATACCAATATTTGGAAATGTAGAATAGTTCTCCTGATTAGTCTTGCCCTTACCTCATGAGCAGGGCATTGCAGCTTTGATGGCAACCGTTACAACATGGACTCTGCTGCTGTGGACCCAGGAAGAGTGGGTGCAGATTCACTGCACCCACACTCCTCACATGGAGGGTCTGCACTCTTAGAAAATGGGGGATACATTCCCTGAGCGTGTCACCCCATATTCTAGACGGTCCGGAGTCGTCGTGGGATCCCCTTATTTTTTTTTCCTTACAAAAAATGGGTGAAAGAGGGAATGTTTTGGGGAGTGTTTTTTCAAATAATTTTTTTTTTGTCATTTTTTTTTGTTAGTACTGACAGTGTGTGATGTCGAGTATCTGATAGATGCCATGACATCACAAACTGCTGGGCTTGATGTCAGGTGACCTTACAGCTAGTATCAACCCCATTTATTACCCCGTGTGCCACTGCACCAGGGCACGGGATGATCCATCCAGTGGATGCGCCACTTCTGGGGCGCCTGCGACCTGTTATTTTTAGGCTGTGAAGGGCCAATAACCATGGACCTTCCCACCCTGAGAATACCAGACCACAGCTGTCCGCTTTACCTTGGCTGGTGATCCAATTTGGGGGGGACCCTACTTTTTTTTTGTAATTATTATTATTTATAAAATAATTATAAAAAAGAGCCTGGGATGACCTCCACATTGGATCACCAACCACGGTAAAGCTGCCAGCTGTGGTTTTCAGGCTACAGCCATCTGCTTTACCCTAGCTGGCTATCAAAAATGGGGGCACCCCATGTAATTTTTTTTTTAAACTATTTTTTCTAAATAAAAAAAATTAATGGGCTTCCCTGTATTTTGATTGCCAGCAAAGGTAACACCAGGCAGATGGGGGTGGCAACCCATAGCTGTCTGCTTTATCTGTGCTGAGGATCAAAAATACCGCAGAGCGCTACGTCATTTTTTTAATGATTTATTTTTACAGTACTGTGATGTCAGGCAATCAAAATACAGGGAAGCCCATTTTTTTTTTTAGTTATTTAAATAAATAATTAAAAAAAATATATATGGGCTCCTGCTGCATTTTTTGTATTGCTAGCTAAGGGTAATCCAAGCAGCTACTGGCTGCTAACCACCACTGCTTGATGTTACCTTCACTGGCAATGGAAAATCCAGGGGAGCATTTTTTATTTTTTTGCCAAAAAACTAAAAAAAAAAAAAAAAAAAAAAAAAATGACGTGAGCTTCGTCATATTTTTGTATGCTAGCCAGGTACAGCAGGCAAGTACGGGCTGCCCTCAACCCCCAGCTGCCTTTTTGTACCCGGCTGGGAACTAAAAATATAGGGAAGCCCTTTATTAAATTGTTTCATGAATTTTATGAAATATTTTAAAAAAAAAACCGACGTGGGCTTCGCTCCATTTTTGTGTCCAGCCAGGTACAACTAGGCAGCTGGGGATTGGAATCTGCAACACAGGTTAGCGCAAGCTTTCTGGGCACCTCTGCTGCGAATTGCAGTCCGCAGCCGCCCCAGAAAATGGCGCTTTCATAGAAGCGCCATCATTTGGCGCTGTATCCAACTCTTTCAGCTGCCCTGAGGCCGGGTGGCTTGCTGGGTAATGATGAGTTAATACTAGCTTTGTTTTACTAGCTAGTATTAAGCCAGAGATTCTTAATGTCAGGCAAATTTGACCCAGCCATTAAGAATCTCCAATAAAGGGTTAAAAAAAAGACACCACACAGAGAAAAAATAGTTTAATAGAAATAAATACACAGACACACTTAGAGACTCCATGATTATTACTCCCTTTCAGCCCTCCACGATCCTGCTCTTTTGTCTTCTTTCCCCTTCAACCCATGCGGCTCTGCTACATCAGACAGCACTGCATGGGAGAAAGACGCTGCTGCTCTGTGCAGTAATCACTCTGTATGTGACCAGAGGCTGCGTGCTGTAAGCGGTGACGTCACCGCTGACAGACGGGTTACCATAGCAACGGTGCTCCGATCACGTGTTTCCCAGTGCCGCTATTTATCGGCTGTGACAGCTAGTCCCTGCATGTGGGCTGACTCTGTAAAGAGCGCCGATATGCATGGACGGGGAAGCCCATCATGTGCCAGAGCATCTTGCTGGTAAAAGGACATGCTCAAACGAGCATCGCTTACCGGAGAGATGCACTGACAGGACCTAGCATGACGTCATAGTCATGTGACCAGTCTGTAGCCAATGAGATAATAGACACGTGACTGGTCACATGGCTATTTTGACGTCACGGAAGGTCCTATCATCAGTGCTGGTTACTGGGTGGACGCAGCGATTATCGGAAGGAAAAGCGGCAGGAGACAGAGTGCAGGACACGTCGCGTGGACCAGTAAGTGTAATGGCAATGTTTATTTACTGTATGTGTACATTTATAATGTGTTTTTATGTGTTTGTGATTGGCTCCCATTGTTTTCAATGGGGTTCGAGAAGTTCGTCGAACGGCTCACCGAACCGAACTCGAACTCGGCCTCAGTTTGACGAACCGAACCGAACTCAAGCCTCTAGAGGCTCGCTCATGTCATCTCTACTAGTGAGTGATACGGTAATTAGTCTGTAGGTCGAGAAGGTCACATACAAAAGGTAGTTTGTGGCAGCAAATGAAAAAAAAGTGACTGGAGATGAGATAGTGCTATCACTGAGTGTTGACCAAGATATGGAGTGAAAACAGATTTGAGACAAGAGAGTAACCCTCGACTTAACTTAATTGGTGTGTGAACGAAGTCGGCCTTCTGGAGCAGATTCTTCTCCGAACGTCTGAGTTTTTATTTCGGTACTACTTGCTACCCCTTTGCCTCTCTTCCACGTGCAGAAGACGCATGGATATGGACTTTTCAGGGAGCATAAGGCTGTACTCTGACCACGGTAAGGGAAAATCTGACACCCTCGCCTGCTAGGAAACTGGAAGTGGAGCTGCTAGAAGAGAAGGTGACTGTCACTAGTTTGAGTGTAGCTTTCGGCTAGGCTGTGCTGAAACTCATAGGACCACTAAAATCTGAAGCAACACAGCAGGAACTGAGATTGTGGTTGAACATGCTTTAAATAATTGAAACGTGCTGGAAGGTATGTACCTGCTACCTGATTTGTAAAGTTGGTGCTGAGAATGAAGGGTTAAGTAAAGCCCTGTTGTTTGAAACTTGTGAGTACGAATCATCATCTGGTTCTGGGCAGCCGTCGTGAGTGGCATTATGTGACCTGCTCAGGTTCATAGCCCACAAGTCCACACTCCCAGCCAGGACCATCTCTTTCATATAGCGTTACAGGGTGTCCGGAGCAATCCCTTGCCTGTGACTACCGCCCCTCACCATTCTATAACAGTATTTCAGAGTGCAGCTGTATTCTCTGAGTTATATTAAATAGTCGTGATGGCTTGCACCTGTGTCTGAGACACAACTCTCCAGAACACAATCAACCTCATACATATTAGCCTCAAAACTGACCGTTTTCTAATCAGTTGCAGCATCATTTTTTTTTCTCATAAGTAGTGATGGAAGCGCCTGTGATTGGGTGTGGGCTCGTCTGACTGCAACCAATCACAATATAACATAAAACTTGGCACTTGATTGCCAAGTTTTCTTTTATATTGGTTATGATATGGATCCTACTTGTGCACCATCAACAGAAGTGCCATGTTCTGCAAGAATCTGCAACCAATCACAGACAGCGGTGGGAAGGGAAATTAGTGCATAGGTAATGAAGGCAAATGAGTGGCCTGGAAGCAGTAATAGCTTCACCGGAGCCTTGGTAAGTACAGCTCGCTTGCTCCTATCCCCCTATCTCTTCTACCATCATTTTTAAAGGGAACCAATCATCAGGATTTTCGTATATAAACTAAAGTCAGTGCTATACTGGCACTATCAGGCTGATTCCCTACATACCATTAGTGGTCAGCTCTAATGTTTAGGCTTTCAAATACAAGAAAGAGAAGTTTAAAAATTTGTCAGCTTTTTGATTGACAGTTTTACTGCAGCAGATAATAACAGGGTGGGTTATGCAAATGGGTTCCCCCCTGCCCCCCTGCCGCCTGTTACTCCCTCTCTCTCTGGCTCTATGCTAATTTTTCTGTTCATTAAGATGGAGTTAGAGTTGGTGCCTGCGCATAGCGCTTATCTCTAGTGCCATCTTTCTGAAGCCCATGTTACCCCTTGCTGTTTTATTCTTCTGACTGAGAGGGCGGCGCATGCACCCTCACATCTTCTACTCTCTTGTGACCACAGGAGCGCGTGCGGTCACAACAGCAGAGGAAAATAGAAGGTCGGAGGACACCGTGCTACCCCAAGACATCGTGCCAGCGCCAGGTTGAAGAAGACAGAAGACCAGGATCGTGGAGGGGTAAGAGGGAGTAATAAAAATGCAGCCCCTAAGTGTATCTGCACATTTATTGCTAATAAAGTATTTTTTCTCTATGTGGTGTCTTTTTTTAACACTTTATTGGAGATTCTTAATGGCCGGGTCAAACTTGGCCTGCCATTAGTAATCTCGGGCTATAAATCAGCTGGTAAAACAAAGCTGGTATTAACCTCTTATTACCCAGCATGCCATCTGGTACCAGGGCCGCTGGAAAAGTTGGATACAGCGCCAGAAGATGGCGCTTCTATGAAAGTGCCATTTTATTGGGTGGCTGCGGACTCCAATTCGCAGTAGGGGCGCCCAGAAATCTTGGGCCACCCTGAGCTGCGAATTCCAGTCCTCAGCTGCCTAGTTATACCTGCGTGGAAACAAGAATTGGGTGATGCCCACGTCATTTTTTTATTATTATTTCATGAAATTCGTGAAATAATTAAAAGAAGGGCTTTACTATATTTTTGGTTCCCAGCCAGCAGCTGGGGGTTGGGGGCTGATGCACGCTCCCCGCCCGGGTCCTTCGCTCCTTTTTGCTTTGCTCCCCACTGCCCTGTGCTTTGCTCCCCGGTTGATATTTTTACCCTGGGGGGGCAATAACTATAGAATACCAATCCCCAGCTGTCTGTTTTTTTCTTGGCTGACTATCAAAATTGGGCCGGGACCCTACGTCGTTTCCTTAATTTATTTATTTATTTATTTACACACTTGGCTGTCACATGGAGTGGACGGGGCGATGCGGTGCATATTACATTAGGTGTAATGAGCGGCTCCGGAAGTAGAGGAACAGCAGTGGGGAGCCATGTAAGACTTCATCGGCTGCTTTCCCTCCCCGCTACCTCGCTCCCCCAACTGGTGCTTCCCTCCCTGCTGCCCACTGCTTTGCTCCCCCGCCGCCTACTCGCCTGATCCTAAGTTAGGATCGGACGGGGAGAGCAGCACCAGGGAGCAGGGAGCGAAGCACAGGGCAGTGGGAGTGCAGCACCAGGGAGCGGGAAGCAAAGCACAGGGCAGCGGGGAGTGAAGCACAGGGCAGCAGGGAGCAAAGCACAGGGCAGTGGGGTGCGAAGCACAGGGCAATGGGGAGCAAAGCACCAGGGAGTGGGAAACAAAGAACTTGCTAGTGGGGAGCGCAGCACCAGGGAGCAAAGGACCCTGGCGGGGAGCGTGCATCAGCTGATTGTTTAAAAAAGCCGGTGGCTTTTTACCACATGGCTTTTAAACAATTATGCATCCATTTCAGCCTTTTGCTCAGCCCCCAGACCGCTTTGTAGGGTCCAGCAGACAATTACTCACATTTCCCATTGCCTTTCATTGGACTCGTTACTCGTAATGAGTACCCGAGTATTAGGACCTACTCGTTACGAGTATTAGCGAGTCTGAGTATTTCACTTCTCGCTCATCCCAATATGTAGATAATCTGCCTAATAATGCCAGTACAGCACTGGCTTTAGGTTATACTGTATACGAAAATCCTGATGATTGGTTCCCTTTAATTACCAGATTCTGGTCCCCAGGGATCAATTCTGGTCTGGAAGCGGATTTCTTTTTAATCTAGTTATGTCCACCTGTCCCGGTTATCTGCCAGTCCACCCATCACTACTCATAAGGAACAAAAAATATAGATATCTAAGCTTCTCCTACACATTAAACAGTAAATAAAACATACTGCATTAGTACAACAGATGGTTTGCATGTGCTATCCGTTTTTTGATTGACCCATTCTGTCCAATTTATTTGAATGCATAACTTTGTTAAGCAAATTGCATGAAAAAGGGATGTGAACAGCTCAAAAGCCTATAATGGGTGTGTGTCATATCTATGTAAAATAATGAACATGTAAAGTGGGCTGTAGAGAGGGAGACTAGAATTATTTCACATTCAGGGTTTATAGAATGTGGGGTGGTAATTGTTCTGGATATTGTAATGAATAATGCATATTACACATAGCGGAGAGAAGATAGGTTTACATCTTGTGTTTTAGCCGACAATCTGCATGATAGACTTGAATAGAAGAGCTCAGCAGGCAGTTTCAAGCAAGATAGTTTTAGATGCAGCATCCCAGTAAACAGTATTAATTAGGGATGGGCAAGCATGCTCACCGGTACTCTGTGCTTGCCCAAGCATAACAGTACTCGAAATACTTGGCGAATGCTGAGTACCGGCGGGATGCTCAGGCACATGCTCGTCTCCCCCTCCCTGTATGTTGGTGCTCTTTACAGAGTCAGCCCACATGCAGAGATTGACTGCCACACACTGTAATGCCACAGCCATGTTGGTTGTGGCATTATAGTGATCGGTTGGCCGCACAGCGTCATCAGGTCTATATAAGACCTGACAGCGCTGTGCTCGTCACTCTGATCCACAGTCAGCTAGTGTAGGGAGAGGTGCTGCTGAGCTAGGGACATATTTAGTGTGTGTCTTAGGTAGTGAAGGTACAGGAGCCGGTGAATAGAGGCCCTGGGATTCAGGTTATCGGAGATCACCGTTACTATAGTAACCCACTTATTAGGTTACTATGGCAACAGTGGCAGCGGTGACACCACCGCTTACCAACCCACAGTCTCTGCTCACTCATTGAGTGATTAGACAGCACGGGAGCAGAAGCGTTCTTCCACATCCCATGCTTTCTGATATAGTAGAGCTGCATCGGTTGAAGAAGAAAGAAAACAGAAGACCAGGAACATGGAGGGGTCTGAGGGAGTAATAAAGATGGAGTCCCTAAGTTTTTCTGTGAATTTATTTCTAATAAAGTATTTTTTCTCTGTGTGGTGTCTTTTTTTTAACCCTTTATTCGAGATTCTTTATGGTGGGGACAAACTTGGCCTGACATTAGGAATCTCGGGCTTAATACCAGCTGGTAAACAAAGCTTGTATTAACCTCTTATTACCCAGCATACCACCCGGCACCAGGTCTGCTGGAGAGTTGGATACAGCGCCAGAAGATGGCGCTTCTGTGAAAGCGCCATATTCTGGGATGGCTGCGAACTGCAATTTGCAGTGGAGGGGCCCAGAAAAGTTGGGTTCCCATCTGGGTACAAATAGGCAGCTGGGGGTTGGGGACAGTCCATACCTGCCTGCTTTACCTGGCTAGCATACAAAAATGTGCCATATTGCTAAGTGGTTCTTAGCAATTTTAAATGGCTGGTAAAAAATCTGCAAACAGTTAGAGGTATTGTTACTTGTTCGTGCCTGGCCTAAAAGAATTCCAAGGGAAATATCTAAAAAGTAATTCTGGTCAATTTTAGTTTCCTGCTAAAAATTACGCAAACACATTTATAGATATTAGTAGTTAGACGTGCGTGGCCAAAAAAAGTTGCTAGGGAAACAGTTATACACATTGTTACTTGTTAGTTCCTGGCCTATAAAAAATCCTAGGGAAGAATCTAAAAGTGGTTCTTTGCAATTTTAATTGCCTGCTGAAAATTACGCAAACACATTTTTAAGTATTGGTAGTTCACCGTGTGTGGCCAAAAAAGTTGTTAGGAAAGTATGTAAAAAGTGGTTCTTGCCAATTTTAATTGTGTGGTTAAAATTCTGCAAACACTTTTATACGTATTATTACTTGTTAGTGCCTGGCCTAAAAAGATTCCTAGGGGTGTATCTAAAAAGTGGTTCTTGGCAATTTTAACTGCCTGCTGAAAATTATGCAAACACATTTATAAGTATTGGTAGTTAGCCATGCGTGGCCAAAAAAGTTGCTAGGAAAGTATGTATAAAAAGGTTCTTGCCAATTTTAATTGCCTGGTCAAAATTCTACAAACACAGTTATAGATATTGTTGCTTGTTAATGCCTGGCCTAGAAACAGTGGTAAGGAAGTATGTAAAACGTGTTTAATTGCAACTTAAATTGCCAGCTCAAAATTACACAGTGAAATACATATACAGGTATTGTTAATGTTGCCTGCTGAAAATTTGCTATTGAACAACCTAAAAAGGTCTTCCTGCCACATTACCGTGTCTGCTCCAAATTACGCAGTGAACTGCATTTGTAGGTAGTGGTTCTTTTTAGTGCCTTCACAATACTGCCAACTAAGCCAGGAAATATTTAGCATTTGTGTCAGGTGTAAAGTTGGGAAACATCGGTTTGAAAATGGGAAGGGTATATTAACCATTAACAGCAAACGACGGCTCATCCTATCCCAAGAGAAATTAGAACAACTTCCATTTCTGGACAGCTTAGTGCACTAGATTTTTTTGGCATCCGCACATCACTTCAACTTCGAATTGAGGCTGATAAACAGCAGGTGCTGGAGTGGATGTCAAGCACTTGTGGGTAGTGTGAGGCTTCTGGGACCAACAGACCTACACCGGTGACTGTAGCATCCCTTCATTTTTCAAATTAAAATACCGGTCTACAGCCTTTGTGTTGCGTGAACCATACCACCCTGCTGTTTTAACGCCCTATGGGGAGGGGGCCATTTGATGTTTGATGCTACTGTACTGCTGTCTGCCTCAAAGGATTTTGAATGTTGAGACTCCAAAATGGGTCTGAAACTTATGTCTTGTCGGTAGTGCCAAGCTTCTGGGATGGACAGGCCTACATTTGCCCCCCAGGCATTTCTTCAGTCTTCAAATTAAAATGCCGACCCACAGCCTGTGTGTTGCATGGACCATACTTCCCTGCTATTTTAACGCCCTAAGAGGAGTGGATAATTGATGCTACTGTACTGCTGTGGGCATGAAAGGATTTAGAATGTCGAGACTCCAAAATGGGTCTGAAACTTATGTCTTGTGGGTAGTGCCAGGCTTCTGAGATCAAGAGGCCTACACCGGTCACTGTGGCATGTCTTCCTTTTTCTAATTGTAATGCCAGCCCAGAGGTCTGAGTGTTGCATGCACTGTACCTCCCTGCTCTTTTAAAGCCCTATGGGATGCGGGGTAATTGATGCCACTGTGTGCCTCAAAGGATTTTGAATGTCAAGACTCCAAAATGGTTGTGAAACCTATGTCTTGTGGGTAGTACCAGGCTTCTGGGAGTGACAGGCCTGCACCTGGCACTCAGTCAGGTCTTCATTTTTCAAATTAAAATTCCAGTCCACAGCCTGTGGGTTGCATGGACCATACCTCCCTGGTTTTTAAGGCCCTATGGGAAGGGGGCATTTGATGCTACTATACTGCTGTCTGCCTGAAAGGATTTTCAAGATTCATATTTTCTGAAAAATACAAACATTAACAAACGGTAAAAATATAAAACCATCTTTAAAAATGCTGTGTCAAAGTTGTTATTTTGAACACTGTTGACATAAATATCCTTCAAAACAAGAGTAATGGTTTCTCCAAATGTAGTCTAAAATCTTGTATGTAAATAGTACAAAACTAATGGCATGTTGCTTTTAGAAAGTATAATGCAGGCTTCACAAGGTACGATCTATCGTGCGATTACACGAGCGATTGTACCCGCCCCTGTCGTTTGTGCGTCACGGGCAATTAGTTGCCCGTGGCGCACAAAATCGTTAAACCCCGTCACATGTACTTACCTGCTGAGCGACCTCGCTGTTGGCGGCGAACATCCACTTCCTGAAGGGGGAGGGACGTTCGGCGTCACAGCGACATCCCACAGCGGCCGGACAATGGAAGCAGAGGGGCGGAGATGAGAGGGATGTAAAGATCCCGCCCACCTCCTTCCTTCCGCATTGTTGGCGGGAGCCGCGGGATGCAGGTAAGCTGTGTTCATCATTCCCGGGGTGTCAGACGGAGCGATGTGTGCTGCCCCAGGTACGATGAACAACCGTAGCCATTAAAAATAAACATTTTTTTAAAAATAAGCGACGAGTACACGACTCACTATTTGTATTTCTGCATCGCTCGGAGATGTCACAGGAAACGACATCGCAAGTGATGCCGGATGTGCGTCACGAAAACCGTGACCCCGACGATGCATCGTGCGATAGCTCGTCTCGTGTGACCCTGCATAAGAGTTACAGCTAGATGGACCACACATGGTCGATGGATCAAACATGCCATCAGGATCATTAACAAAAGAAACAGGAGCCTGAAAAGTAGGTGCCATGGGATATGATGGCCAAATAGGGGCTGCTGCTGGTTTGGGATTTGGAGGCGGAGCCTAGAAATGTTTGTTTTATTCAGCAATACCCTGCAGGTTATTGGACAGAAAACACATATTATTCATCAGCTGTGGCATACCCACTTCTTCCACCACAGTGATCTGCTGCCCCATAGGTGGTAGCACTTGTTCTTACATCTTCTTCTCCTCCCTTTCCACATCTACTATAGAAGTGAATATGTCATCAGGAATATCCAGGTACTCCTCTCTTGCTATTTTGTTGACCAAATTTGATAAATGGCTGGCTCCACTGAACCTGGACCTAGGGAAGGCCATGCACGATTAAGGTGCAAACCTAGTGGCAGCACTACAGCTAGCCGACACTACATCTGGGTGAAATCACATATGCACTGCATGGATCAACCTAGTTGTACAGCATCTTCTATGGCAGTATTATGTCGTGGATTCGCTGTTCCATAAGGAATAGTTGCTGTGTGCTCACTTTTTCAAATTAAAATGCCGGCCGACAACCTGTGTGTTGCATGGACTGTCCTTCCTGCTGTTTTCAGACCCTATAGGGAGGAGAGAAATTTATACTACTGTACTGCTGTGTGCCTGAAAGGTTTTTTAATGTTGAGACTCCAAAATGGGTCTGAAACGTATGTCTTGTGGGTAGTGCCAGGATTCTGGGACCAAGAGGCCTACACTGGTCACTGTAGCATATCTTCCTTTTTCTAATACTAATGCCGGCCCACGGGCCTGTGTGTTACAATACCCGTACCTCCCTGTTCTTTTAAAGAACTATGAGGAGGGGGGCATTTGATGTTACCGTACTGCTGTCTGCTGGAAAGGATTTTGAATTTCAAGACTACTACATAGGTATCCAAGTTATATCTTGTCTGCAGTGGCAGGACTATGGGAGCACCAGCCCTACACCTGACTCTCATTCACAGCTATAGTTATTCTTTCAATAGGCTAGGAAGCTAATGGCTATGCCAAAACAGTGGTGCTGCACTGTAAACCATATTTTTGCAGTTTTTTTAAGCTTTTCAACCCCCCAAAGGTGTTTTCTGTGCCTTAAATTTGGCCTCCTATTGAATCCAATGGGGTTCAGAAAGGTTCAATAAGGGTTTAAAGTTCGGTTTGATAAAGGTTCAATGAACGTACTCTTTGTTCGGTTCGGTGAACTGAACCGCGTGGGGATCGCTCATCTCTAGTTATAGGCTCATACCAATAATAACAGGTAGTCTGGCCAGCACACCTTCTTGTTTGGAGTAGCATTCAGTTGAAGTACTCACATGATCCGTTGCCTTGGGAGTTGTCCTAGACCATTTGATGCCACACCGACTATACAGCTCCTCCATCACCTTGCCTTAAAAGCATGCACCCTGGTCAGATTGAATCCGATTCGGGCACCCGTACACTTGAATGAATTCTTAACAAATGGCTCACCCTGCCAATTTGGCAGTCTGATCTTCAGTTGGGGTGACCATGGCAAACTTGGAAAAGTGGTCGGTTAGGACCAAGCAATACTATGGCCTCTGGGCCAAATGTCCCATGAGGAGATAGTTGACCATCAAGACTTCTAACTGTTCTTTGGTTTGGATGAGCCTCTTTGGCGACTTCATGGGCCAAGCCCTTCGGGATGACCACCTGCCACATCACGTTCGGCTTATTGGGGTGCTGTTTCCTGTGGTAAAGTACTGTCTCTCAGAACTCCAGTCGTTCCTACTGGTGGAGAATGTTCTTCATCTCGGCAATGAGATTGTCCCTTTCTTTTTTCCGGGTTTCTGCTGCCGGACTACCCAGTGCTTCATCTGCCGCATTCCTTCATCTTGAGCTTATCCTCACTCTTCCTTGGTTTTCCCCAGAGATCCAGGCCTCTCCACTAGTTAGGGCTGCCACTACTGTGGGAAAAAATATCTGGAAGTTTGGGGTCTCCTCTTTAACACTAGAACTACTGGACTCGTGACACCTATATAGAAATACATGGTGCAAAGTAGTCAAAATGACTACCTCAGTAGTTCTAGTGTTAAAGCATTCATCAAGGTCCTGTAATAGAACCTAAACAGTCACCATTGACAGTCCATCTGCATTGGCTTTCTCGGTAGTGGCACAATAGTGGATACTGAAGTCGAAATTCGCCAGACAGGCCACCCGCCGATGTTCTAGGGCCCCCAGTGGAGGCTGCCATCTGTATACAGCAGGAATGGCTTGTCAAAGTCCACCTAGGTCAGGATCTGAGCTGATATAAAGGAGTCTTTCAAAGCCTGGAAGGCTTCCTCCTGTTTCTGGGACCAGGTAATAATCTGGTTCTTTGGCACTCCGGCCGTCTCTCTCTGCAGTTCATTCAGGGAACATCTCAACTTTGTGAAGTTCTTAACAAAGCGGACCAGCTAGCATCCGATTAAACTCGTACAGTCCCATAGGGAGGATGAATGCATTTTTTCTTTTTCACTTGCTTCAACCGGTACCTGCCAGTATCCAGTTTCCAGGTCTAGCGTGGAGAAGTACTTGGCTCTCCCCAATGCTATGAAGGACCCGTCAATCCTTGACAGGGTGTACGAATCATGAATAGTACATGCATTGAATTTCCTATAGTCCCCACATATCCTAACAGTCCCGTCCTTCTTCTTGACAAGAACCACCGGTGCAGCTCAAGGGCTTTGACTACTCTGTACTACCCTTGAAACCAGCATCTGTTTCAACAAGAATTTCACCTCCTGCTACATCTTGTTGGGATTTGCTGGTAGCGGTCTTGGATAGGGTGAGTTTCCCCCATTGGTATTTTGTGGGTGATGGTCTCAGTACAGGCAAATTCTTCAGTGTGACGAGCAAACGCGGCCTGGTTTTTCCATAGCACATCTTCTATCGCATGTACATGCTCTGAGCCAAGGGACTTCTCATCCACCTCCATTTGGTTTAGGATAACTCACCCACTCCACTCTGAGGTCAGCGCCTCGTCTGTTATTGCTGAGTCTTCCAGGCTCCACACCGGATTCTCGAATGGAGACATTACCACATTCTTCTGGCTCACCACCTCACCTCAGTTTAGGTACACGCATGACAGCTTTGTCCTCAATGGCAGGGGGACTTCCTTGCGACCCACATTTATGGCTCTCATGGGACTCATCCATGGTGCACCAAAGTTAGCAAGTAGGCTATCATAACTTCCTAACCCACTCTTCCTGGCTCTGTTGTCTCAACAAGCACTTCAATCCCTTTGAGGTTTTCGTATGTTCCAACTAGCAGGTGGAGCAAGCTTTCTTGTCTAAGGGGTAGGGTCACAAGCTCCTTTATGGGGACCCTAATGGTCCCTACAGACTGGTAATCCAGCACACTCTTCTGAGTCTCACAGATGCAGATTAGGTATTGAAAAGCTTGTTGGGTGTGCTTGTGGGGGTAGCACGTTTCCAGTAATCTTGGCCTCTCTTTGTTAACATAATTTGATCTAGCCCATGCAAAATGTTCATGCCCAGGACTATAGGTAGACCTTCCTTGATGAGCTCTGGGACTAACAGGATTCCTTTCTTACCCACGTCCTGCCCACAGTTGGGAACCTTCATCCAAATGACACCTGTGACTGGGATCGGTTGCTGATTACATTCAAATGCAGGCATGCAGGATGCGGCTTCCCGCAATTAGCTGCTGTTTCTTATGAGGTGCTGCCTGCCTGCCTTCTTTCTTCCTCCGCAGGTGGTGAGTAACCAACTACTGTACAGAAATCAGTGGGCTGGAGACTGCTTTCTAGGATCACCAGTTCCTGGGCACAGTTTATTATGAAAAATAAAAAGCACTTTACTATATCACTGCAGCATCATGGCTCCGTGGTTAGGATAACATCTGCAAGGGTTTGTGAGATTTTATTACATCTTCAAAAATATATCTCTGTAATTGTTGAATTGCCAAGAGATCTGTAATATAATATGAAGGCAAGTCAGGATAACTATGTAGCGTCCCCCGGGGTAGGTGTTTTAACCTACTCGTTGCCGGGCTGGAGGTGCAGATCCTCTGCATCATCACGGGGTGACCTGACCCAGTTCCGTTACCCCAAGGCATATTGAAAGGAGGGTGGAGGGTGGTAGGAAGGATGGAGGTGGTAGTTGGAGGTTAGGAAAGTCTTTTTAAGATTGTGATGCCATCTGTCGTACGTGGCCAGAGATGGTGGGCACCGCTGCGGGTGCTGCTCTGCGGGGGTGAAGGTCACAGCCGGGATGGTTTCGCTCCCCACAGGCGGAGCGGGACTACCACGGGTAGAATGATTGAGGAGGACGGGGGTAGTGGCAGTCCCCGTTGGTGCCACAGCACTGGGCGACGGCGACGGTAAAGGAGAGGCAGAGACAGGGGCTGCGGTTCCAGGTTTTTTACTCACAGGTAGTTCAGGCGCTGCCCCAGAGTACCGATTTCTGCCACGATGGGCTCCAGCCAATCCCGGATAGTCAGAGGTCACCGCCGGTGCCCATGAAAGTCTTTTAGTGAAGTGTCCCTTGGTTGCTATCCGGAACCCAGGCCGAGCCTCCAGCTCCAAGCCTCGGGCCCACGAAGAGAAAGAAACACTAACCTGTTGTCAGTGCTAGATGTTATCCCAAGCTGTGCCCAGGAAGGTTCTGCTCTAAGTGTGTTGGTTGCGCCTACTACTATCCCATGTAGTGCTCACCCCCAGTGGGTGTCCTAGCGACTGGAAAATTGCCATGCTTTGTGATGGCCAGCTATCCTGTCTGCCCTAGTCCAACCCCCTGTGGAAGGCACCTTACTGTTGTATGTGTGTGTTTTGTGAAGGTACCGGCAGGTTCATCCCCTTCTAACCCGGGATAGATATTACCCCTGAAAAGTGGTGTAATACCCTGTGGCACCTGAAGCCCAGGGGCACCACAACTACACTTTGTTTAAATATGGGCATTTCAAAGTAAATCTATATGAAAACCGTGAAATATCACATGTGCACTTGATTACTAAATGACATGTTCAAAATTCTCTATTGATCAATATAGAAGATTCTCACCCCACCAAAAAAACAAAACAAAACAGAACAGTATCTATAGTATCAGGGAGATTTGTTTCCATCAGTCATTTTATTTCATTTCTGCAGTCTTGTGTAAAGCTAAGCAATGGTGTGGGAGGCAGGCGAGAGCTCTGTTATTACTGCATATAAATTGTGTATTCTGTATTAAAATCTTCCCTTTTGCTACATCAAGAGGCCTGTCTGATGCCAACCCATTGGACCTTTCAAGAAAGAAATATATATTTGCAAAATAAAACCTGAACTGAATATATGATTCACAGAGAATACCACTTACAATCCAAACTCAAGAGCACAAAATCATATGCTTTAACATGTTACATGATCAATCATTATAGGTATCAGTTAGAGTCCCAAAAACCTGAAACCTGTGGATATTGAGCCTTTGTAAAACTACAAACTTACCATGCTTTGATCTTTACTCCTTTTCTGTTCCGTAGGGCAACTTAAATGGAGCAAAACAGTAATCCTGTAGGCCACATTGTAACTTTTGGACTTGGGTCTCAACACCACCACCACCACCACCACCACTCACTTGTTGCATGGATGCAATAACCCCAGTAGTACTGCCCAGGACAATAAAGATAATGTATATGCTCATGCTCATCCATCCTCAAAAAAATATCTGAAGACAACAAAGCAATGAGATAATTTGATATAATACACCTTTAAGTAATACAGTAATATAGTTACCAAAAATCTAACTAATCAAGTAAGAAATATCACCTCACCATACTGTTACTGAACAAAGCCCAATATAGCAAGACCAACAGTGCTAAAACCACTCTACAAGGAACAAATAAGACTGCCAGACCATGTGACATGCCCCACCAGGGCCCGGGGGCACTCGGAACCAGGCCGGCTCTGTTCTGCTTGGAGGATGTCATGGCGACAGGGCCCGGCTCCGTGACTCCAGCGGAGTTGTTTTAAAAGACGTGGGTGAAATATTTACAGGGGATATGAGTTTGTGACGCTACCCATGGTATGCGGCAAGATATGTGTCGCCGCTGCTACTTAGTTTCCCCTGGGGTCGGTGGTGACGCAGCTTAATTGGTGTAGCTCTTCACGGGTAGAGCTGGGCAACACAGAAATGAAGTCACAAGGTCTTTACTCACAGTTGACAGTTCCAGGTAACCACGACTATGATGTCCCTACACAAGTGTCATACGTACCTATCAAATCTATGCTCATTGCTCCACTGTTACTTCACTTTTTTTTTACTATTCTAGGTAGTGCCTTCAGTATCTAAAAGAACTTACAAAATGGTAAAATTTCTGCACCAAATCTGCATCTTCTGGCAAAAAGACTTATCAAAACACGATGCAATTGTGACGCCCTGGCAAAACCAGGCAGTCATAGGTAGGCCCCGGCACTACACCTTCCCCCATCAGGTAACACTCAGCCAACCATAAAACCCTAGTCACCACCCTTATGGAAAGATAGACAGACCAGTGGGCGTGACGTGGCGGTTGGAACATGCCCACCCAGGGGTCTAGACAGCCGGGGGCATGAAAACAAGAGGAAAAAGTGTTTAGAGTTCAAGTGGAGAGGAGTGTGGGCTGGAGCTAGGGGAAGCTCCAGCAGAGAAGGTCAAGTTGAACGATGCCAGGGTAGGAGCCCTGGTGCCTTTGGCTAGGAGGCAGACGGTGGTCTTCGTCAGCAGGAGATGGGAAGACGGCTCGGTTGAACCGAGGTGGACCGGGACAGGGTTGTAACCCGCTGGTACCGACACGGGGAACCGACCCGGAAACCATAGCACAGAGGGGGGTACTCGGACCCTGAAGCCAGAAACCGGAATCAAGCGGACTGGTTAATTAACTGATTGAGGCGAGGACTAGAGGTCCTGTTCCACCCAAAGTCCCTCATAGAAGACAACAGCCCACCGATTAGGGATAAGAGGTCACCGCTAGGTCCCATAGATCCCATGGGCTAGCGTCTGTGCGCACGGCTCCTCAGGCCACATCCAGCCGGGAGCGGACTCCTGAAGTTCCAGACTAAGGCAGCCCACCTTACACAAAAGTGCAGGAGGAAGATAGAGACCACCAGCTGGGTGGGGGACCAGAATCACCTTGGTTTACCAGAGACTCATGTGTTTTACTAATAGTGAGTACACCAGGACCCTCTGCGGTCGCTACTCCCCTGGACCAACCTATCGGGTCCCAGGGCCACCATCCCTGCCCACGGAGGGGTTAACAACTTGCTGCACAACATCAACATCTCCCCCGGGTGTCCCACAACCACAGCGGTGGTGTCCCACCTCACCACACACCGTGGGTGGCGTCACGAACCTACTACGGCTTAGCCCATACATCTATGTCCCCATTTATTTTCGGCGTGCCCGTGAGGCCCCCGGATCCGGAGGTCCTCGAGCCACCTCCCCTGTAGGCCCAGACCCGAGCAGCGATGGCTGCTGGCGTGGGGCGGTACACGATAATGATGTAATTTTTTGCCAGGAGATGTAGATTTGGTGCAGGAATATGGTTTAAAAATTTCAGCACGAAATCTGCATCTCTAGGCAAAAAAAAATGCACAAAAACAGTTTCACTTCATTTCAGTGTGGTTTTCTGCCTGGAAATGCAAATTTGATGCTTAAATGTCTGTGCTAGATTTCTGTGCCAAATTTTCATCTCCTGGCAGAAAACCGGATCAAAACGGCATCAAAACAGTTTTTGTGTGTTTTTTTTTGCCAAAAAATGCAGATTTGGTGCTGAAATTTATATACTATATTCCTGCATCAAGTAAAAAAAGAAAAGATACAGCTCACCGTATGATTTTATGCTGGTAAATTCATGTTGTAGAGAAGGTCAGATGGTGCATGGAATAAGGGAGGCTCAAACGTGATTGCAGTAAAAAGAAAAAAATATCCAGCAGCAACGTCTTCATAGGGAAAATATTTTTCTTAAAATTCCATTTTATTGAAAACTAATTAAAAGTCATAGTGTAGCAAGTTATAAACACGCGGTTGACGCATTTCTGAAACGCGTCAACCGCGTGTTTATAACTTGCTGCACTATGATTTTCAATTAGTTTTCAATAAAATGGAATTTTAAGAAAAATATTTTCCCTATGAAGAAGTTGCTGCTGGATATTTTTTTCTTTTTACTTCAATCATATTCCTGCATCAAGTCTGCATCTCCTGGTAAAAAGCTGCATCAATAATGCATCAAAATTGCATCATGTTTTGATGCATTCTTTTGCCAGAAAATGCAGATTTGGTGCAGTAATATGGTGCATAAATTTCAGCACTAAAGCTGCATCCCTTGGCAAAAAATATGTTTTTTTGCCAGGAGATGCAAGTCTGTGAAGGCAGTTCACCTGCTGCAAGGTTACTGAATTTAATGAGGTCACCTGAGGTCAGTTTACCTGCAGTCCAGGTGGGGTACAGTAGGAATCTCTAGGTATGACCACAGATAAACTGACTCACAATTGTGGCTGTCAATCTTTACCTGAAGCCCACAGTGTGTGGACATGTTTTGTGCCCACACGCTACGATTTCAGTTTATATACAGTGTGTCCAACCATATCCTGTCCACCGCCATTAGCATGAGAACAGCGGCAGCTATAGGCATAGAAGAGATGTCTAGGCATAGTAAAGTAGCCATGCGCTACGCAATGAAACCACCTATAGCGCCACCTGGTGGAAAACAACCAAGTTAACATTTTTATCTCGAAAACGGAACGAGAAAGAGAAAAAAGTGAATTACAAAGATGTATTGCATCATCAATTCAATACGAATCGACACCTTGCATACAGAAATGCTATGATTAGAACGTGTAAAACTCACAAGGCTGCGGACGTGAAGTGATACCTCGTGGAAACCTTCCTTCAAGTCATTGGGCATGGTGGCCGCGCGGAGTGGCCTCCACGCTCACCTGACCCCATTGGACTTCTTTCTGTGAGGTCACATCAAACAGCAGGTATATGCGACCCCTCCACCAACACTGCAGGACCTACAATGACATATCACAGATGCTTGTGCAAACGTGTCACCTACCATATTGCACAACGTGCAGCAAGATACAGTATGCTGTCCAGAGTCCAGATGTGCATTGCAGCTGACGGTGGCCACTTTTAAATGAGCGCCATATGCGTGACCAGCATTCAATGTTTTTTTTGGGGGCGGGTCATGGGTTTCATGTCATAGCATTTCTGCATGTAAGGTGTCGATTCGTATTGAATTGATGATGCCCTACAATTTTTTAATTCACTGTTTTTCTCTATCTCATTCCGTTTTCGAGATAAAAATGCTAACTCCGTTTTTTTCCACCAGGTGGTGCTATAGGTGGTTTCATTGTGTAGCATATGGCTACTTTACTATACCTAGACACCACTTCTATTCCTATAGCCGCCACCATTCTCAAGTTAATGGCGGTGGACAGGATATGGGTGGACACACTGTATAGTAGAGCCAGGATCATTGTGGGACCTCATGTGGATTACGTCAGGATTGGGTGTTTGGGGTTAATAAAGGGGTGAAAGGGAGTGTTTTTTTGTATTTTATTTCAAAATATTTTTTTTTGGTGTTTATGTTTATTTCTTTTCACTTACAGATTAGTAATGGGGGGGGTCTCATAGACACTTCCCATTAATAATCTAGGGCTTAGTGGCAGCTGTGAGTTGTCATTATCCCCTTATATTACCTCAATTTTCACTGCACCAGGGAAATTGGGATGAACTGGGTAAAGTGCCGTAATTGTCCCATCTAATGAATGCAACAATTTTGGGTGGCTATAAGCTGCTAGTTTTAGGCTGGATGGGGGGCCGAAAACCATGGGTCTCCCCAGCCTGAGAATATCAGCACTCAGCTGTCGGCTTTATCATGGCTGGGTATCAAAATTGGGACTGACCGCTTGTCATTTTTTTAAAATGATTTATTTAAGTAATTTTTTAAAAAGTCTCATGGAGTCCCTCTTATTTTGATACACAGCCAAGACCAGCACACAGCTGGGGGCTTCAGCCTGTAGCCGTATGCTTTAGCTGTGCTGAGTATCATAATATGGGGGACCCTACGCCATTTTTTTATTTATTTATTTTTACACCAATATAGATACGCAGACAGTATGTGCGATTTCAAGCAGTCAGACATGCTGTCACACAGAATGGGGACCTAGTCTAACTGCAACCACTGATAGATGCCTTGACTGCCGGTGGGTGGGAAAAGCAGTGAATATGCATGAAGGTAATGAGTGGCCCTGGAAGCAGCGTTATAGCCACGTGGGAGATTCAGTAAGTATTACGCACCTGCTCTAATCTACAGTTAGGTCCAGAAATATTTGGACAGTGACACAATTTTCGCGAGTTGGGCTCTGCATGCCACCACATTGGATTTGAAATGAAATCTCTACAACAGAATTCAAGTGCAGATTGTAACGTTTAATTTGTGTTAATTCATGTGCCATTCCCTTTCTTCTCCAAACTTTTTTCTTCCCATCATTCTGATACAGGTTGATCTTTGTCTCATCTGTCCATAGAATACTTTTCCAGAACTGAGCTGGCTTCATGAGGTGTTTTTCAGCAAATTTAACTCTGGCCTGTCTATTTTTGGAATTGATGAATGGTTTGCATCTAGATGTGAACCCTTTGTATTTACTTTCATGAAGTCTTCTTTTTACTGTTGACTTAGAGACAGATACACCTACTTCACTGAGAGTGTTCTGGACTTCAGTTGATGTTGTGAACGGGTTCTTCTTCACCAAAGAAAGTATGCGGCGATCATCCACCACTGTTGTCATCCGTGGACGCCCAGGCCTTTTTGAGTTCCCAAGCTCACCAGTCAATTCCTTTTTTCTCAGAATGTACCCGACTGTTGATTTTGCTACTCCAAGCATGTCTGCTATCTCTCTGATTGATTTTTTCTTTTTTTTTGAGCCTCAGGATGTTCTGCTTCACCTCAATTGAGAGTTCTTTAGACCGCATGTTGTCTGGTCACAGCAACAACTTCCAAATGCAAAACCACACACCTGTAATCAACCCCAGACCTTTTAACTACTTCATTGATTACAGGTTAACGAGGGAGATGCCTTCAGAGTTAATTGCAGCCCTTAGAGTCCCTTGTCCAATTACTTTTGGTCCCTTGAAAAAGAGGAGGCTATGCATTACAGAGCTATGATTCCTAAACCCTTTCTCCGATTTGGATGTGAAAACTCTCATATTGCAGCTGGGAGTGTGCACTTTCAGCCCATATTATATATATATAATTGTATTTCTGAACATGTTTTTGTAAACAGCTAAAATAACAAAACTTGTGTCACTGTCCAAATATTTCTGGACCTAACTGTACCTAACCCTTTCTACCACCATTTTAAAGCGCATGATTCGGGTTCCCATAGACTTAAATGGTGTTTGGCATGGAGGCAGATATTTGGGATTAATTGCAGTCCTGAACCAAGCTTTTTTTTTTTTAAATCTGGTTGTACCCGCTGATTGCCGATATCTGCGGGTTTGCCCATCACTACTCTTAAGCATTTAGATTAAGTCTCACTATTTATAATGAATTCTTATATATTTAAAATGGTTTTCTGGTCTTAAGCTACAAGGCTGCAGTCACTTTATGGGACTCCAGACTTGTGAATCCCCACATTGCATGCATTGCTTCCCGTGAGGATTCTCCGATGCCGACATTGGAAGAGGGCAGTCATATAAAGTATGCGCTTCTGGCCACAATCTGGCTAGACCATATGTGCTGTCATTGAGCAAGGCCATGTACAGTTTAGTTGGCACATGACCATGTGTATGCAAATTACATAAGCACCTTCTGCTCTGCCGCCACTGAGGAATTGTCACAGTGCGCAGTGCACACAATGTAAGGATTCACAAGTCTGCAGTCACATTGGGTGATTGCAGACTTATAACATAAGACTGAACAACCTCTACTTTAACATATCTAAATAGACCTTGTTATTCTGGTCTCTCTATAGCAAGACTGACCCCCACTATTAGAAAAACTTAGAGGTTTGATGTATTTATGAACAACACTGGTTGTGCAATAACTTCACGGAAATCCAGCTGAGTATTTCTGTGAGAATGATCAACTTTCAATTAGAATTCCAGTTCTCCCTCTATTCCCAAGCCTGTCATAAATATGACAAAAGTCATCGACAGCTCTGTGTAGCGTGGATAGAACCAGAAATGTAACTTTCATGCCAAACCAACAGGCATGGAAAATATATTTTATTGTTCACAAACTAAAACTATACAATATCTCATTTGCTTCTCTTTTTTATGTATAGACCAATTAAAAACACTAAACTGGGAAATTAAATATAACATCATTTTATGGCAATATGTAGAGTGTTGTAAAAAACAATTTCCCTCTTTCCCCTTAAAAAAATGCAATGTTAGTGTGGGTAAACAGATAATAAAATGTAATTACTGCAATTTTTTAAAGTGAGAGTACATTTTTCTATATTTGTTTTAGAATTCTGCTGTCCTATTGTCTGCCCAAGTAACTGCTTTTGTTCACCTTGGGAAATTGTGCTGCATCATGGCCAATGTTGTTCCTGATGTACAAAGATTTTAAGGGTTAACAATTTACTACATAACAATCGAAAATATTCAACCTCAATTGGATTTTTTTTGTAATATTGATACACTTTCCACACTTTACAATAAATCGCTTAAACAAGAACAATTAAAATGGCTAAACACAACTAAAATAACAAGCACTTCCTCCACATTCAATGCAAAAGGCAACTTTTAACCCCTTTAAGTCAAAGCAATTTTTTTGTTTTTATGCTCCCATTTTTATCTCCCCTTTATCTGTGAGCAATAATATTAGTTATGTATCTCCTGATATAGCCATATGAATCTTGTTTTTGTGTTACAAGTTGCAGCTTTGAAGGAAACCATTAATTTACCACATATTGTACTAAAAAAAATGAAAAAACTCCAAGTGCAGTGAAATGTGGGAAACAAAAGGCAGTTCCATCATTATTTTGAGGGTTTTGTATTTCCAGCTTTCATTGTGGGGTAAAACTAGTCTGGTAACATGATTTTCCAAGTCACTTTTATTACAGTGATACCAAACGTCCAAGTTATTTTTTAGAATTTTAGTGGTTACATTTTATTTAGAAGACCAATTAGCTGCTAGGTATATTAGAGGTATAGATATGCAATCCAAAGAAAAAACCTCTCTAAAATAGAATAACCTTTATTATATTATTATGCTAAAATGCTAAGCAAACAAGTCCAAACAAAAAGGTGCTGTGTACAGTCTACACCAGGGTAATTTAGTGGACCAACTACGGTAGTGGTAGAGATCAGTGGTGATCTGTGAGGATTAGGGTATAGGCAGTCCAATCACTGCAGTAATGGGCCTAGCCGTACACTTTTCGCTGCCTAACAACGGAGGTTTAACCACTTTAATTTGTATGGCACCCCCGTTCCTCGGCGGCTATCCCTATTGAACCCCTAACCTATCACTAGATATTGTACCCTCCACCAACCGTCTCATAAAGTGCTAGTGTATGTTAGCAGACAATCCATGTAACACATTTGATAGGTAGAAGCCTCAATAAGTCAACCCACTGATACAGCATTCAGACCCCTGTAAATTTTTCACTCTTTGTTTCATTGCAGCCATTTGGTAAATTCAAAAAAGTTCATTTTTTTCTGGTTATTGTACACTCTGCACCCCATCTTGACAGAAAAACAGAAATGTAGAAATTTTGCAAATTTATTAAACAAGAAAAACTGAAATATCACATGGTCATAAGTATCCAGACCCTTTGTTCAGACACTCACATTTAAGTCACATGCTGTCTATTTTCTTGTGATCCTCCATGAGATAGTTCTACGCCTTTATTGGAGTCCAGCTGTGTTTAATTAAACTGATAGGACTCGATTTGGAAAGGCACACACCTGTCTATATAAGACCTCACAGCTCACAGTGCATGTCAGACCAAATGAGAATCATGAGGTCAAAGGAACTGCCCAAGGAGCTCAGAGACAGAATTGTGGAAAGGCACAGATCTGGCCAAGGTTACAAAAGATTTTTTTGCAGTGCTCAAGGTTCCGAAGAGCACAGCGGCCTCCAAAATTCTTAAATGGAAGAAGTTTAGGACCACCAGAACTCTTCCTAAACCTGGCCATCCTGCCAAACTGAGCAATCATGGGAGAAGTGCCTTGGTGAGAGAGGTAAAGAAGAACCCCAAGATCACTGTGGCTAAGCTCCATTGATGCAGTAGGGAGATGGGAGAAAGTTCCACAAAGTCAAGTATCACTGCAGCCCTCCACCAGTCAGAAGCCTCTCCTCAAGCAAGACATATGAAAGCCCGCATAAAGTTGGCAAAAAAATATGAAGGACTCTGAGAGAAATAAGATTCTCTGGTCTGATGAAATGAAGATAGAACTTTTTGGTGATAATTCGAAGCGGTATGTGTGGAGAAAACCAGGCACTGCTCATCACCTGCCCAATACAATCCCAACAGTGAAACATGGTGGTGGCAGCATCACGCTATAGAGGCAGGGACAGGACGACTTGTTGCAATTGAAAGAAAGATGAATGCGGACAAGTATCATAGAAGAAAACCTCTTCCAGAGTGCTCTGGACCTGAGACTTGGCCGAAGGTTCACCTCCCAACAAGATAATGATCCTAAGCACACAGCTAAAATAACAAACAAAGGATGGCTTCAGAACAACTCTGTGACGTGACTATTGTTGACTGGCCCCTGATCTGAACTGTCACACTAGGTACGGTGAAGTACCAAGCGAACGGCGAAAGGAAATGGAAACCCAGTGTCTACTGAAGGGGGAGATAATGACCACTGACCACACTTACTGTTGGCCCCTGGCTTCCCTCACCACTCTAGAAAGGTTCCATACCTATGCGCCTAGCAGGATACCTGAATCTCGCTAACCCTGAGCTGGACCCTAGGTATGCTACAGATGGGATGACTGCTTAGTCAACACCACTAAAAACTAAAGAACATACAGGGATTACAAATAGGGGAAAGTATACAAATAACTTATCTTTAGATGACAGTGAGAGGAACTGCACCAATAACAAAGTTTCTCCATATTAATACAAGCCGACTGCTTATAGTCAAGACCTGTAAAAGGTTTTTAAATCTATTACCAGCAAAGAGCAAGCAGGAATGAGAGAATTTAAAGATATAAAGGGATGATTAAAAGCTGAAAGGTAAGGAAATACGCAGGGTCCTAAATAAAAAGGGATTAACCCCAAGAATGGAAAAAGGAAAAGTCAAGGAGAAGCTTGTGTAGCCAAATGCTGCATCCTTCTACTGCCACACACCACAGGACTGTCTGTCAAGCTTGACACACCCGTGACATGAACATCATTGAATATCTGTGGCTAGACCTAAAAAGAGCAGTGCATGCAAGACGACCAAGGAATCTCACAGAAATGTAAAACTTTTCCAAGGAAGAATGGATGAAAATCCCTCAGACAAGAATTTAAAGACTCTTGGCTAACTATAATAAGCATTTCCAAGCTGTGATACGTACCAAAAGGGGTGCTACTAAGTACTAACCATGCAGAGTTCCCAAACTTTTGCATTGGCCAATTTTCCTTTCTTGTTACAATATGTTTGTTTTTTTGCTTAAAATACAAAGGAAATGTCCATCTTTAAACTTTGCCTCTTAGAGATCATTTCATCTTAACTTACCAAACTGTTCACAATATCAGTAATTTTGACCAGCGGTGCGCAAACGTTTGCATGCCACTGTTAGTAGAAAATATACAGGATTATTGTACTTGAGCCAACACACATGGGGAACGTTGTGTCAGAACGTCTACAACATTGTGATACTGGTCAATTTTAGAAGCAATGTGTCAAATATCTTGAAGTATTTTCTGACCCTTCACGCATGCTCTACCTGTGCTCTAACCAAGGGAAACTCAATGGTCACTAGGTCATTTATCAATGACACTTAATGCACATATTTTGAATGTTAAAAAATCCATTTTTTGAAAAAGAAAAATGAAATCAAAACAGAATTTGGTAAACAGCACAATGTAGCGTGCACTTTACTAATCAAACTTCAACCCTTTCCTGATGTGTCTTACATTTTGTTGATCCATGGAAATGGTTTGTCAGATAAACTCTCCAGCAGATACATCAGGGATGGCAGGCACATCCTAACCCAGCAAAGGGAATTCTAGGCTTCCTTTTTTTCTCAAAATGAATGCAATACGTCTCCCTTGGTTTGCTGACAATATTGTCAGTCAGAATTTGTCTGCGTATAATTCCACCTTTGGGAGATGTGTTCACTGTGCAGTTTTACAACTTAATTAACTGCAGCGATGGAAGGAATTTATAAATACAGCTTATAGGGAGCCACAAAAACAACAGCAAAATGAGCATGCTTCATGGAGTGCGGAGTCTAGGAGAACACGGCATACATGAGTAGAGCCAGATGGGAGGTTGTCTTGTGCTACTTGATACCGGAGTAGAAAATATCAACATTGTAAACATGTCCTTTATATTAAAGAGCAAAATGAGTCATCAGAGTCTAGGTTCAGATTAATTTATTGGTGAAAAATAGGTTATAATTACACTATACTTCTGTTTAACTATCATCTGGGGAATGTGTAAGGGTATCAGAAGTAAAAAAAACAGTTGTTATTAGTTTAAAAAATAAGGTTATATGTATACACAGTTAGGTCCAGAAATATTTGGACAGTGACACAATTTTCGCGTGTTGGGCTCTGCATGCCACCACATTGGATTTGAAATGAAACCTCTACAACAGAATTCAAGTGCAGATTGTAACGTTTAATTTGAAGGTTTGAACAAAAATATCTGATAGAAATTGTAGGAATTGTACACATTTCTTTACAAACACTCCACATTTTAGGAGGTCAAAAGTAATTGGACAAATAAACCAAACCCAAACAAAATATTTTTATTTTCAATATTTTGTTGCGAATCCTTTGGAGGCAATCACTGCCTTAAGTCTGGAACCCATGGACATCACCAAACGCTGGGTTTCCTCCTTCTTAATGCTTTGCCAGGCCTTTACAGCCGCAGCCTTCAGGTCTTGCTTGTTTGTGGGTCTTTCCGTCTTAAGTCTGGATTTGAGCAAGTGAAATGCATGCTCAATTGGGTTAAGATCTGGTGATTGACTTGGCCATTGCAGAATGTTCCACTTTTTTGCACTCATGAACTCCTGGGTAGCTTTGGCTGTAGGCTTGGGGTCATTGTCCATCTGTATCACTATGAAGCGCCGTCCGATCAACTTTGCGGCATTTGGCTGAATCTGGGCTGAAAGTATATCCCGGTACACTTCAGAATTCATCCGGCTACTCTTGTCTGCTGTTATGTCATCAATAAACACAAGTGACCCAGTGCCATTGAAAGCCATGCATGCCCATGCCATCACGTTGCCTCCACCATGTTTTACAGAGGATGTGGGGTGCCTTGGATCATGTGCCGTTCCCTTTCTTCTCCAAACTTTTTTCTTCCCATCATTCTGGTACAGGTTGATCTTTGTCTCATCTGTCCATAGAATACTTTTCCAGAACTGAGCTGGCTTCATGAGGTGTTTTTCAGCAAATGTAACTCTGGCCTGTCTGTTTTTGGAATTGATGAATGGTTTGCATCTAGATGTGAACCCTTTGTATTTACTTTCATGGAGTCTTCTCTTTACTGTTGACTTAGAGACAGATACACCTACTTCACTGAGAGTGTTCTGGACTTCAGTTGATGTTGTGAACGGGTTCTTCTTCACCAAAGAAAGTATGCGGCGATCATCCACCACTGTTGTCATTCGTGGACGCCCAGGCCTTTTTGAGTTCCCAAGCTCACCAGTCAATTCCTTTTTTCTCAGAATGTACCCGACTGTTGATTTTGCTACTCCAAGCATGTCTGCTATCTCTCTGATGGATTTTTTCTTTTTTTTCAGCCTCAGGATGTTCTGCTTCACCTCAATTGAGAGTTCCTTAGACCGCATGTTGTCTGGTCACAGCAACAGCTTCCAAATGCAAAACCACACACCTGTAATCAACCCCAGACCTTTTAACTACTTCATTGATTACAGGTTAACAAGGGAGACGCCTTCAGAGTTAATTGCAGCCCTTAGAGTCCCTTGTCCAATTACTTTTGGTCCCTTGAAAAAG
Organism: Anomaloglossus baeobatrachus; assembly: GCF_048569485.1. Lineage (NCBI taxonomy): Eukaryota > Metazoa > Chordata > Amphibia > Anura > Aromobatidae > Anomaloglossus > Anomaloglossus baeobatrachus. Next base: position 167,969,463 of record NC_134360.1, read on the forward strand.
AGGAGGCTATGCATTACAGAGCTATGATTCCTAAACCCTTTTTCCGATTTGGATGTGAAAACTCTCATATTGCAGCTGGGAGTGTGCACTTTCATCCCATATTATATATATAATTGTATTTCTGAACATGTTTTTGTAAACAGCTAAAATAACAAAACTTGTGTCACTGTCCAAATATTTCTGGACCTAACTGTATAATTGTTGGTAAAAAACGAGAGCACCTGAATATATTTTGATAGATACAGTGCCTACAAGTAGTATTCAGCCCCCTAAAGATTTAGCAGGTTTGATAAGATGCAAATAAGTTAGAGCCTGCAAACTTCAAACAAGAGCAGGATTTATTACAGATGCATAAATCTGACAAACCAACAAGTTATGTTGCTCAGTTAAATTTTAATAAATTTTCAACATAAAAGTGTGGGTCAATTATTATTCAACCCCTAGGTTTAATATTTTGTGGAATAACCCTTGTTTGCAATTACAGCTAATAATCGTCTTTTATAAGACCTGGTCAGGCCGGCACAGGTCTCTGGAGTTATCTTGGCCCACTCCTCCATGCAGATTTTCTCCAAGTTATCTAGGTTCTTTGGGTGTCTCATGTTGACTTTAATCTTGAGCTCCTTCCACAAGTTTTCAATTGGGTTAAGGTCAGGAGACTGACTAGGCCACTGCAACACCTTGATTTTTTCCCTCTTGAACCAGGCCTTGGTTTTCTTGGCTGTGTGCTTTGGGTCGTTGTCTTGTTGGAAGATGAAATGACGACCCATCTTAAGATCCTTGATGGAGGAGCGGAGGTTCTTGGCCAAAATCTCCAGGTAGGCCGTGCTATCCATCTTCCCATGGATGCGGACCAGATGGCCAGGCCCCTTGGCTGAGAAACAGCCCCACAGCATGATGCTTCCACCACCATGCTTGACTGTAGGGATGGTATTCTTGGGGTCGTATGCAGTGCCATCCAGTCTCCAAACATCACGTGTGTGGTTGGCACCAAAGATCTCGATCTTGGTCTCATCAGACCAGAGAACCTTGAACCAGTCTGTCTCAGAGTCCTCCAAGTGATCATGAGCAAACTGTAGACGAGCCTTGACATGACGCTTTGAAAGTAAAGGTACCTTACGGGCTCGTCTGGAACGGAGACCATTGCGGTGGAGTATGTTACTTATGGTATTGACTGAAACCAATGTCCCCACTGCCATGAGATCTTCCCGAAGCTCCTTCCTTGTTGTCCTTGGGTTAGCCTTGACTCTTCGGACAAGCCTGGCCTCAGCACGGGTGGAAACTTTCAAAGGCTGTCCAGGCCGTGGAAGGCTAACAGTAGTTCCATAAGCCTTCTACTTCCGGATGATGCTCCCAACAGTGGAGACAGGTAGGCCCAACTCCTTGGAAAGGGTTTTGTACCCCTTGCCAGCCTTGTGACCCTCCACGATCTTGTCTCTGATGGCCTTGGAATGCTCCTTTGTCTTTCCCATGTTGACCAAGTATGAGTGCTGTTCACAAGTTTGGGGAGGGTCTTAATTAGTCAGAAAAGGCTGGAAAAAGAGATAATTAATCCAAACATGTGAAGCTCATTGTTCTTTGTGCCTGAAATACTTCTTAATACTTTAGGGGAACCAAACAGAATTCTTGTGGTTTGAGGGGTTGAATAATAAATGACCCTCTGAATAAACTTTTCACAATTTAAAAAAAAAAAAAAAAGAAATAACATTCTTTTTTTCTGCAGTGCATTTCACACTTCCAGGCTGATCTACAGTCCAAATGTCACAATGCCAAGTTAATTCCGAATGTGTAAACCTGCTAAATCTGCAGGGGGTTGAATACTACTTGTAGGCACTGTATATATATATATATATATATATATATATATATAGATGTACTTTACATGTACTGTATGTATATATATATATATATATATATATATATATATGTATATATACATTATATACACTACATATAAAGTACATCTATATAGCTATATAGCTATATATATGAAAATATCAAAATATATTCAAAAGCTTTCCTTTCTCTACCGAGTGTGTGTATATATATATATATATATATATATATATATATAAATGTAAATCTATACAATTGCCTTATTCTGTCTGTGTGTCTGTCTGTCTTGTTCCAAAATGACGTCATTACTGTGACAACCATCGCATTGGCCGCTCGGCATGGCCCCGCCCCCCACACGCATTGGCCTCTCAGCTCAGCCCGGCCCTGCCCCCCACATACATTGGCCACTCGGCTGGGCCCGGCCAAGCCCCCGCACACTTTGCCCGCTCAGCCAAGCCCCCCAGCACACTTTGCCCGCTCAGCCACGCCCCCTGCACACTTTGCCCACTTGTCCACGCCCCCCACACACTTTTCCCGCTCGGCCACGCCCCCCGCACACATTGGGCAACTATACAAATCCCTCCAGGACTACTCCACCTATTAGACACCTCCACCCAGGACTACTCCAGCTATTAGACACCTCCCACTCAGGACTACTCCGCCTATTAGACACTGCCCCCTGAAGACTACTCCACCTATTAGTGTTACGGGGGGCTGTCTGATAATAACCGAAAGGAGTATCAGACAGTCAGGGTCCACCGTGCAAAGACTTTGCTGCAGACTATGGCAGAGTGCAATACCTCTGTTAACTCACAGAAGGATATAATAAGAAAGTAAAGCAATTCCTCCCTTACTTGGAGGGTGTGTGGAATGATCTCTGTTAATAATCACAGAGACAAAGGCAATGTGTGCGAAATGGCACCTACCTAGGTCCGCTCTTCTAGTGGTGCAAAAGAGACGAACAGCAGCGAAAGCCGCACAAAGCTCCTACCTGCGTTCGCTCCACTAGTGTGCGAGGACACGAACCACTAGATATGGCACCAGCCTAGGTCCGCTCTTCTAGTGGTGCAAAAGAGACGAACAGCAGCGTAAGCCGCACAAAGCTCCTACCTCTGTTCGCTCCCCTAGTGTGCGAGGATACGAACAACTGCCAGACGCAGTATAAGGAACGTTACCCTAGCGGCAACGTCCACCTACGAGTACAATCACAAGGCCCAGCCAGACCATGTGCCTCAGGCACCTGCCTATGTCCGCTCCCCTAAGAGGTAAGGATACGGACAGCAGCCGAAGCTGTAAGGTATAAGAACGCTACCCTGCCGGTAGCGCTCACCTAGCATAGACAGAGGAATGCCTAGAGGAACGCGCACAGAGCGTCTACTCATATGCATGAACCAAGAGGACTGAGCACCATGCGGCGTGTGTCAGGGTCTTATATAGACTCTGTGCCTCATCCAAGATGGAGGACACCAGAGCCAATCCGCTTCCAGAACGACAGGAGTGACGTCATGCTGGCCTATCACCGAGCAAGACGTCACAAGCACATGACCAGCGACCAATCGGCATAGAAGGTGTCAGAGACATGTGACCTCGTGTCAGCGATGATGTCACCCGCACATGTGCAATGGCTCCAAGATTGGACTTAGTCTGCGGCGCTCGCACATGTGCAGTAGCAAGAAATCTGGACTTAGTCTCCAGCGCTCGCACATGTGCAGTAGCAAGAAATCTGGACTTAGTCTCCAGCGCTCGCACATGTGCGGTAGCAAGAAATCTGGACATAGTCTCCAGTGCTCGCAGCAACCGTAACAGTACCTCCCCCTCAAGGGCCCCCCTCCCGGCGACGCAGATAATCGGCAACTAAGTCGGGAGCATGGACAGCCTCCTCAGGCTCCCAAGAGCGATGTTCCGGGCCATAGCCCTCCCAATCTATCAAGAAGAACCTGCGCTCTCTAACCATCTTAGAACCAACTATGGCTCGTACCTCATAGCTAGAGCGAGAGGAATCAGAGGCAGGAGAGTGCACTTCACGAGCGTGAGGTAAAATAGCCGGCTTTAGCAGTGAGACATGGAATTTGTCATGAATCCTAAGATGGACAGGTAACTTCAATTGATAGACTACAGGATTTACCTGTCGAAGAACCTCATAAGGACCCAGGAAGCGAGGAGCAAATTTGACAGAGCTCACTCTAAGTCTCACGTGTTTTGCAGAGAGCCACACAAAGTCCCCTGGAGAAAAGACAGGAGCCGGGCGACGAAACCGATCGGACACCGTCTTCATACGGTCCTTAGCTGCTTGGATCGACTCTTGAGTCCGATCCCAAACCTCTCTGGCATTAGTTGCCCAGTCGGCCACAAGAGGAGGAGGTGCAGCAGCGGGAAACGGTACCGGTACCCTAGGGTGTTGCCCATTATTGAGTACGAACGGTGTCTGCCCAGTGGCCTCAGCCAGCGAATTGTTAAGGGCAAATTCTGCCCAGGGTAGGAGGGAGGACCAGTTATCGTGGTTCTCAGCAACAAAGTGTCGAAGGTATATAATCATAGATTGATTGGTACGTTCAACCAAACCATTAGTCTCCGGATGGTATGCCGAAGAGAGATTCAACTCAATTTGCAGAAGGCTACAAAGATCTCGCCAGAAACGGGAAGTAAATTGCGGGCCTCTATCACAAATGATACGATCTGGCATCCCGTGAAGCCTAAAGACATGCTTGAGGAATAGTTTGGCTAGTACCCTGGAAGATGGGATTCTCGATAACGGTACGAGATGAACCATCCGGGAGAAATGGTCCGTAATGACCCACACAAATCTATGTCCCTGTGAACATGGAAGATCACCCACAAAGTCCATGCCTACCACCTCCCATGGTCTATCTGGCACTGGTAAAGGATGCAAGAGCCCAGCCGGTCTCTGCCGTAATGGACGGTTGCGAGCACACGAGTAGCAGGAACCGACATATCTCTTGACGTGGCTGGCTAAGTGTGGCCACCAATACCACCTCTCCAGTAACTCTCGTGTCCGCCTAATACCAAAATGCCCACCCACCTTTGAGGTGTGAGCCCATGACAGTATATCATTCTGTCGATCAGGCGGAACAAATGTCTTGCCCGGTGGGATTTGGTCTAACGTCACAGGAGAGAGCGTATGAAAAACCCTGGAGGGAAGGATAAGACGAGGTTCGTCAATCTCTTCCTGGGTAGAAAGCATAGAGCGAGACAGGGCGTCTGCCTTGTTATTCTTACTCCCAGACAAATAGTTGATGGAGAAGTGAAAGCGGGAGAAAAACAAGGACCAGCGGGCTTGGCGAGGATTCAGACGCTGAGCGGTTTGTAAGTACGTCAGATTCTTATGGTCTGTATAGACCTGGAAAGGATGTTTCGCTCCTTCCAGCAAGTGACGCCACTCCTCCAAGGCTAATCTCAAGGCGAGCAGTTCCCTATCCCCAATGGTATAGTTTCTCTCTGCCGGTGAAAAGGTTTTAGCAAAGAAGAAACACGGCCTTTTTCTACCTGCACCGTTCTTTTGATACAAGACCGCACCAGCACCCACTGAAGAGGCATCAACCTCTAAGAGGAAGGGCTTACTCTCATCGGGTCTTTGAAGAACGGGAGCAGTTGAAAAGTGTCTTTTTACTGCCTCAAAAGCCTGAGATGTCTCAGTAGACCAGGCTTTGGGATTAGCACCTTTCTTAGTCAAGGCCACCAAAGGGGCCACCAAAGTAGAAAAATGGGGTATGAACTGCCTGTAATAATTTATAAATCCTAAGAAGCGTTGCACCGCCTTCAAGGAATGAGGTTCGGACCATTGCAGGACAGCAGAGAGCTTCGCAGGATCCATAGCCAGACCCTCTTGTGAGATAATGTAACCCAAAAAAGGCAATGAGGACTGCTCGAATACACATTTCTCGAGTTTAGCAAACAATGAGTGCTCCCTTAAACGGGAAAGGACACGAACGACATCCTGACGATGAGTCTCCAGATCAGGAGAAAAAATCAGGATGTCGTCCAGATACACCACTACTGAGGATAACAGTAAATCCCTGAACACATCATTTACGAAGTCCTGAAATACTGTGGGTGCATTACATAACCCAAAAGGCATGACGAGGTATTCATAGTGACCGTCTCGGGTGTTAAAAGCGGTCTTCCATTCGTCACCCTTTCGAATTCGTACCAAGTTATACGCACCCCGCAGATCCAACTTCGTAAAAACTTGAGCTCCTCTCAGTCTGTCAAAGAGCTCCGAAATTAAAGGTAATGGGTATTTGTTCTTTATTGTGATTGCGTTGAGACCCCTGTAATCTATGCAGGGACGCAAATCACCCTCTTTCTTCCGAACAAAGAAAAACCCAGCTCCCGCGGGAGAGACAGACTTACGAATGAACCCCTTCTCTAAGCTCTCTCTTATATAGGTCGACATGGCCTCCGACTCAGGTATCGACAGGGGGTAAACCCTGCCTTTAGGTGGAACCGAACCTGGGATAAGGTCTATGGCACAGTCATACGGCCTATGGGGTGGAAGAACCTCAGCACCCTGTTTGGAGAACACGTCAGCGAAATCCAAATAGGGTGTAGGTATGGGAGAGAGATCAGTTGATGCAACTGCAACGACCTTAGGTGGTAAGGGAAGACATCGGGACTGACATTTCGAACCCCAACTAATAATGCTGTCAGACTCCCAGTCAATGTGAGGAGCATGAGTCCGAAGCCATGGAAGACCCAGAAGGACGTCGTCTATACCCTCAGGCAAAACAAGAAAAGAAATCTCCTCTATGTGACCCTGAGACAGGGAAAGGCGCAAGGGAACTGTCCTCAATGTAATGGAGTCAGACAACATAGTTCCATTAACAACACGGACAGGAATAGGCGCCTCTAACATGATAGAGGGAATATTGTGTCCCTTTACAAATCCTGAGGACACAAAAATCCCGTCAGCTCCGGAATCCACAAAAGCCATAATAGGCCATGTATTCTCAGATAACGAGAGCTGACCTGGGATACAACACTTAGAGGGTGCAGAAGACGTCTCTAGTAACCCCCCTCTAATGGTTACTAGGCCAGGGAGTTTCCCTGACGACTAGGACACTTGTTGGCATAGTGCCCAGCCTGACGACATACGTAACATATAGGAGGACCAGACTTGCGTAGTCTGGAGAACGTATGACCTAACTCCATAGGAGTGGGAGATGTTTCAGATGCTGAGGAAGATGGTAGTGGACCCTCAACAACTGGAATAGCCCGATGCTTAGGGCGTGAGGAAGAGACCTCGAGTCTACGTTCCTTATGGCGTACATCGATCCTCGTTGCTACTGTGATCAAGTCCTCCAGAGAAGCAGGGACTTCACGAGTAGCAAGGGCATCCTTGACATAGCCAGCCAACCCTCTCCAGAAGATGGGAATCAACACCTTCTCTGGCCAATCTAGTTCTGCCACCAGAGTTCTAAAAGCAATGGCATAAGAACTAGTGGATAACGAACCCTGAGATAGATCTAACAGTCTCAGGGCCGCATCATGGGTAACCTGCGGACCCATGAATACCGCCTTAAGAGCATCAAGAAAGTCTTGATGTCTCAGAGTAACCACATCAGAGCGCTCCCATAGGGGAGTCGCCCATTCTAAGGCTTTGTCCTGAAGTAAGGAGATGATAAAGCCTACTCTGGACCTCTCCGTAGAGAAGCGAGAAGAGTTAACCTCTAGGTGTATCTGACACTGACTAATGAAACCACGACATGATCTGGCATCGCCAGAATATCTGTTTGGTAGAGCAAGTCGAGGATCATGTGCAGATGTCACCATGGTCTGAGGTTTATCCTCTATACTCTTGAGCCGTGACTCAAGTACTTGTATGTAATGGTGTAACTGCTGATATTCTGCCATAACTGCCAGACCCTTGGCTCAGTCCTACTGTTACGGGGGGCTGTCTGATAATAACCGAAAGGAGTATCAGACAGTCAGGGTCCACCGTGCAAAGACTTTGCTGCAGACTATGGCAGAGTGCAATACCTCTGTTAACTCACAGAAGGATATAATAAGAAAGTAAAGCAATTCCTCCCTTACTTGGAGGGTGTGTGGAATGATCTCTGTTAATAATCACAGAGACAAAGGCAATGTGTGCGAAATGGCACCTACCTAGGTCCGCTCTTCTAGTGGTGCAAAAGAGACGAACAGCAGCGAAAGCCGCACAAAGCTCCTACCTGCGTTCGCTCCACTAGTGTGCGAGGACACGAACCACTAGATATGGCACCTGCCTAGGTCCGCTCTTCTAGTGGTGCAAAAGAGACGAACAGCAGCGTAAGCCGCACAAAGCTCCTACCTCTGTTCGCTCCCCTAGTGTGCGAGGATACGAACAACTGCCAGACGCAGTATAAGGAACGTTACCCTAGCGGCAACGTCCACCTACGAGTACAATCACAAGGCCCAGCCAGACCATGTGCCTCAGGCACCTGCCTATGTCCTCTCCCCTAAGAGGTAAGGATACGGACAGCAGCCGAAGCTGTAAGGTATAAGAACGCTACCCTGCCGGTAGCGCTCACCTAGCATAGACAGAGGAATGCCTAGAGGAACGCGCACAGAGCGTCTACTCATATGCATGAACCAAGAGGACTGAGCACCATGCGGCGTGTGTCAGGGTCTTATATAGACTCTGTGCCTCATCCAAGATGGAGGACACCAGAGCCAATCCGCTTCCAGAACGACAGGAGTGACGTCATGCTGGCCTATCACCGAGCAAGACGTCACAAGCACATGACCAGCGACCAATCGGCATAGAAGGTGTCAGAGACATGTGACCTCGTGTCAGCGATGATGTCACCCGCACATGTGCAATGGCTCCAAGATTGGACTTAGTCTGCGGCGCTCGCACATGTGCAGTAGCAAGAAATCTGGACTTAGTCTCCAGCGCTCGCACATGTGCAGTAGCAAGAAATCTGGACTTAGTCTCCAGCGCTCGCACATGTGCGGTAGCAAGAAATCTGGACATAGTCTCCAGTGCTCGCAGCAACCGTAACAATTAGTCTCCTTCCCTCAGGACTCCTCATCCTATTAGACTCCTCCCCCAGGACTACTCCTCCTATTAGACTCCTCCCCCAGGACTACTCTTTTTATTAGACTCCTCTCCCCCCAGGACTACTCCTCCTATTATACTCCTCTCGCCCCAGGACTACTCCTTCTATTATACTCCTCTCCCCCCAGGACTACTCCATCTATTTTCCTCCCCTCCCCCCAGGACTAGTCCTCCTATTATCCTCCTCTCCCCCCAGGACTACTCCTCTCCTCTGCACAAAACATACCTCCCCCCAAAACAAACCCACACACCCCACACACACACACCTACACAAACAACGCAACACACACAATGCAACACACAAACAACACCGCTCTCACACACCCCCACACCCAGACAACACCCAGAACATTTACAGCGCCCTACACAAACTCTTGGCAACAACACACAACAATATATATATATATATATATATATATATATATATATATATATATATATATATATATATATATATATATATATATATATAAAACAAAAATCATACATTAACTACACAATAAATACTAGAATACCCGATGCGTTAGAATCGGGCCACCTTCTAGTGTGTTTATATATATATATATATATATATATATATATATACAGTTAGGTCCAGAAATATTTGGACAGTGACACAAGTTTTATTATTTTAGCTGTTTACAAAAACATGTTCAGAAATACAATTATATATATAATATGGGCTGAAAGTGCACACTCACAGCTGCAATATGAGAGTTTTCACATCCAAATCGGATAAAGGGTTTAGGAATCATAGCTCTGTAATGCATAGCCTCCTCTTTTTCAAGGGACCAAAAGTAATTGGACAAGGGACTCTAAGGGCTGCAATTAACTCTGAAAGCGTCTCCCTTGTTAACCTGTAATCAATGAAGTAGTTAAAAGGTCTGGGGTTGATTACAGGTGTGTGGTTTTGCATTTGGAAGCTGTTGCTGTGACCAGACAACATGCGGTCTAAGGAACTCTCAATTGAGGTGAAGCAGAACATCCTGAGGCTGAAAAAAAAGAAAAAATCCATCAGAGAGATAGCAGACATGCTTGGAGTAGCAAAATCAACAGTCGAGTACATTCTGAGAAAAAAGGAATTGACTGGTGAGCTTGGGAACTCAAAAAGGCCTGGGCGTCCACGGATGACAACAGTGGTGGATGATCACCGCATACTTTCTTTGGTGAAGAAGAACCTGTTCACAACATCAACTGAAGTCCAGAACACTCTCAGTGAAGTAGGTGTATCTGTCTCTAAGTCAACAGTAAAGAGAAGACTCCATGAAAGTAAATACAAAGGGTTCACATCTAGATGCAAACCATTCATCAATTCCAAAAATAGACAGGCCAGAGTTACATTTGCTGAAAAACACCTCATGAAGCCAGCTCAGTTCTGGAAAAGTATTCTATGGACAGATGAGACAAAGATCAACCTGTACCAGAATGATGGGAAGAAAAAAGTTTGGAGAAGAAAGGGAACGGCACATGATCCAAGGCACCCCACATCCTCTGTAAAACATGGTGGAGGCAACGTGATGGCATGGGCATGCATGGCTTTCAATGGCACTGGGTCACTTGTGTTTATTGATGACATAACAGCAGACAAGAGTAGCCGGATGAATTCTGAAGTGTACCGGGATATACTTTCAGCCCAGATTCAGCCAAATGCCGCAAAGTTGATCGGACGGCGCTTCATAGTACAGATGGCCAATGACCCCAAGCATACAGCCAAAGCTACCCAGGAGTTCATGAGTGCAAAAAAGTGGAACATTCTGCAATGGCCAAGTCAATCACCAGATCTTAACCCAATTGAGCATGCATTTCACTTGCTCAAATCCAGACTTAAGACGGAAAGACCCACAAACAAGCAAGACCTGAAGGCTGCGGCTGTAAAGGCCTGGCAAAGCATTAAGAAGGAGGAAACCCAGCGTTTGGTGATGTCCATGGGTTCCAGACTTAAGGCAGTGATTGCCTCCAAAGGATTCGCAACAAAATATTGAAAATAAAAATATTTTGTTTGGGTTTGGTTTATTTGTCCAATTACTTTTGACCTCCTAAAATGTGCAGTGTTTGTAAAGAAATGTGTACAATTCCTACAATTTCTATCAGATATTTTTGTTCAAACCTTCAAATTAAACGTTACAATCTGCACTTGAATTCTGTTGTAGAGATTTCATTTCAAATCCAATGTGGTGGCATGCAGAGCCCAACTCGCGAAAATTGTGTCACTGTCCAAATATTTCTGGACCTAACTGTATATGTTTGGTAGACCTGCATTCATTAGAGTCTGAAATATGAAAAATTTTAAGGTAATGCACTCCTATGATGAGAGTTGTATATTAAAAAAAAATTCAAATAGCAAGATTTATAAAAAATATCAACACTAGCCATTTTTTTTTTAACTAATTTCAATTTTTTCTTTTAAGTGTTGCTTTGTATGTAAGTGTCAGCTGAGCTGGCCTGTTTTTCAAACGATTAATCAAAGCATCATTAGGTTTTTCAACTTAAAGCATGACTGTCATAAAAATATTTTTTTCAAAAAATACATAAGAAATTAAGCAACTTTGTAATATATCTTATAAGACATATTTGCTTTTTTTTCTCCTTTACTGATCTTTCACTCTCAAAATTCTCAATTCCTCTGTAAAATCTGTCTTCAGTAAATACAGAATTTTATATTACAGAGATAGGAGATGGCTGTTGGTTTTCTATAAGCTTCTATCTTGAAAGGAGGAGAGAAAAGGAAGGAGGAACTCAGCCTCTAGTTCCTGTCTCTGCCTCTAGTTCCTCTCTCTGCCTCTAGCTCCTCTCTCTGCTTCTAGCTCCTCCCTCTGCCTCTATCTCCTCTCTCTGCCTCTAGCTACTCTCTCTGCCTCTAGCTCCTCTCTCTGTCTCTAGTTCCTCTCTCTGCCTCTAGCTCCTTTCTCTGCCTCTAGTTCCTCTCTCTGCCTCTAGCTCCTCCTTCTGCCTCTAGCTCCTCTCTCTGCCTCTAGCTCCTCTGTCTGCCTATAGTTCCCCTCTCTGCCTCTAGCTCCTCTCTCTGCCTCTAGTTCCTCTCTCTGCCTCTAGCTACTCTCTCTGCCTCTAGTACCTCTCTCTGCCTCTAGCTCCTCCCTCTGCCTCTAGCTCCTCTCTCTGCCTCTAGTTCCTCTCTCTGCCTCTAGGTCCTTTCTCTGCCTCTAGTTCCTCTCTCTACCTCTAGTTCCTTTCTCTGCCTCCAGCTCCCCTCTCTGCCTCTAGCTCCTCTGTCTGCCTCTAGTTCCTCTCTCTGCCTCTAGCTCCTCCCTCTGCCTCTATTTTCTCTCTCTTACTCTAGTTCCTCTCTCTGTATCTAGCTCCTCCTTCTGCCTCTAGCTCCACTCTCTGCCTCTAGCTCCTCTCTCTGCCTCTAGCTACTCTCTCTGCCTCTAGTACCTCTCTCTGCCTCTAGCTCCTCCCTCTGCCTCTAGCTCCTCTCTCTGCCTCTAGTTCCTCTCTCTGCCTCTAGGTCCTTTCTCTGCCTCTAGTTCCTCTCTCTGCCTCTAGGTCCTCTCTCTGCCTCTAGCTCCTCTCTCTTCCTCTAGCTCCTCTGTCTGCCTCTAGTTTCTTTCTCTGCCTCTAGCTCCTCTCTCTGCCTCTAGCTCCTCTCTCTTCCTTTAGCTCTTCCTTCTGCCTCTATCTCCTCTCTCTGCCTCTAGCTCCTCTCTCTCTGCCTCTAGTTCCTCTCTCTGCCTCTAGCTCCTCTCTCTGCCTCTAGCTCCTCCTTCTGCCTCTAGCCAATATCTCTGTCTCTAGTTCCTCTCTCTGCCTCTAGTTCCTCTCGTTGCCTCTAACTCCTCCCTCTGCCTCTAGCTCCTCCGTCTGCCTCTAGCTCCTCTCTCTGTCTCTAGCTCCTCTCTCTGCTTCAAGCTCCTCTCTCTGCCTCTAGCTGCTCCCTCTGCCTCTAGCTCCTCTCTCTGCCTCTAGCTCCTCTCTCTGCCTCTAGCTCCTCTCTCTGCCTTTAGTTACTCCTTGTGTCTCTAAGTCCTCCCTCCCTTCTTTAATAGAATGTTATCAGTATCATCTGCCACATCCTGTCTCAGTAATATAAAGTCTATATTCACTGAAGTCATATTTTTACCAGCAACTGAGACTTTTTAGAGTGAAAAATCAATCCAGGGGGAGAAAGCAAATTTGTGTGATAATATATTACAAAGTATTTTCATGTGCACAATTTATTTATGAAATATTAATTGACACAACAGATAGACTTTAATATGTATAGTCATCATTGGTTATACTGGTTGCTGCAGGTTTGGTAAAATTACATTTTTAGCTGCTGGAGATGTACCACTTCTCTGAATGCTGAGCTCTATATAATTCTACCCACGCAACTTCATGATTGCTTTGTGTACGTTGTGCATAGGCAGAAATTAATTTTAGCAAAACTACAGCTAACAGCTCAGTAAATAATACATTGCTGGAATCAGGGTCTTTGTCTCAACATCATGCTGCTTTCAGGTTAAAGGGAACCAAACATCAGGATTTTCGTGTATAAGCTGCAGCCAGTGCAGTACTGGCACTATCAGGCACAGTGTGTACATACCATCAGGGGGCAGCTCGAGTGTTTAGGCAGTGAAATACAACTTTATAAAATTTGAAATTTTGTGCACTTTTTGATTGACGTGTGCACCTCTGCAGATAATGTCCGAGCGGGTTATGCAGGAGTTCCCCGCCCCCCCACCAGCCTGTTCCTCCCTCTCTCCTGATGTCCGGGCGGGTTATGCACGTGTTCCCCGCCCCCCCCGCGCCGCCTGTTCCTCCCTCCCTCCCTCTGGCTGTATGTAAATATCTAATCTTCAGAAACATGGCGCCGGAGTGGGCCTCTGCGCATAGCGCTTATCTCCGGCGCCATGTTTCTGAAGCCCCCGCATTACACAACTTGGTGTCTGAGAGGGCGGCGCATGCGCCCTCGTTTCTTCACAGCCCGTTGTGACCGCGGGAGCGCGCGCGATTAGAACAGGACAGAACAGCTGACCGGAGGACGCGATTACCTGCTGCTCCTGTATCGTGCCGCCCCAGGACACCGGGCCAACACACCAGCCGGTGTGACATCGCTGTGGCGCCGCCCTCTCAGACACCAAGTTGTGTAATGCGGGGGCTTCAGAAACATGGCGCCGGAGATAAGCGCTATGCGCAGAGGCCCACTCCGGCGCCATGTTTCTGAAGATTAGATATTTACATACAGCCAGAGGGAGGGAGGGAGGAACAGGCGGCGCGGGTGGGGGGGCAGGGAACACGTGCATAATCCGCCCGGACATCAGGAGAGAGGGAGGAACAGGCTGGTGGGGGGGCAGGGAACTCCTGCATAACCCGCCCGGACATTATCTGCAGAGGTGCACACGTCAATCAAAAAGTGCACGAAATTTCAAACTTTATAAAGTTGTATTTCACTGCCTAAACACCCGAGCTGCCCCCTGATGGTATGTACACACTGTGCATGATAGTGCCAGTACTCCACTGACTGCAGCTTATACACGAAAATCCTGATGTTTGGTTCCCTTTAAAGGGAATCTGTCAGCAGGTGTATTCTCTGCAATCTGAAGACTGCATGTAGAGGTTAACATACAGATGTCAGCCGTGTGTCTCTTATCACAAACTTTATTTTTGTTTACCTGCAATGTTAATTTAAGCTTCAGTGGCTTTATCATTAGTGGACTGAGGAGTGGCCCTGAGCTCACATTCGACTCTGCCCTCTTCTGTGATTAGCAGCTTCTAGCTTTAGAAATGTACACTGAAAGCCTGGTATGGGCAGAGTCAGCTTTTTCAGCTCTGCAGCATTGCTAAAACTAAAATATTTGACTTTATCAGAACAGCTGCAGACAGTAATCTAAGTGATACATTGTTAGATTCAGAGTCTCTGTGGCTACATCATGCTGCTCTCAAATGAAGTAGCAAAAATCTGCTGACAGATTCCCTTTAAGTGGCAAAAACCTGGTGAACGAGCCTCTGTAACAAGTAATTTTAGCCACAATTAGTATGAACAGTGATTTTACAGTTGAACATTTTCAATACAAAATTAATAACACAAATAAAGTGAAAAGATAATAAGAAATACATGATATTAGGATAAATGGCAAATACTGCCACCTGTATAATGACATAACTGTTTCAAGTTCTAAGACAGTCCTCTTTTGACTTTTTCTGTTAGTGCCAAAAATGACCTTGTGGTTCCTTGTTATCGACATCTATTTTCTTCCATAAGACTTGGCTATTGCTTTCATAACAACAGACCAGCCCTTTATCCTGCAACAGACAGGAGTAATTTCATTGTCCATTAAGTACGTGACAGAAATGAACCAAGAGGTTAACTCTTTGCTCAGTGGGAGAGATATTAATTCCTTGTGTGTAAATGAGCCATTACCGCATAAGCAGATGCAATGGTTTTGCGTCGCACTAGGCTGAATACTGAGGAGACTGCGGAATTGTAAGATAATATTTTCACCTTTCATCAGGACAACTGTTTGACAAGCACCTAGAACAAATATCGTGAGTACAACAATGGCCATATTAACTACCGGCACTAACATACTACTGAGAAATTAACAAATGATTCTCAATTATGTAGTAAAGAAAGTGACAATGATGTATTTGTTATACAGTGAACAATGAAATCTACTGAGTGGTAAATGTGCTGTTATCTTACATAGACACAACCAGAATCCCATTATAGGAATTCCTGATTAATTCCCCAACTGGGAAATGTAACGTGGAATGTGTAATACGCGCTCCTGATAATATTGGTATTACTAACATAACTGTCAGTAGAAAATATTAGAAAGTTTACATTGGAAAACTAAGTTGCTTTCTAAATTGAATTGTGACCCTACGTAGGATCAAACATAACTAATTGTGGTATGATGCTTGAGAGGAGACTTTCCATGGCTTACAGCCTTGCAAAATACTTATGCTTGGATCAAAGAAAGCAAGCAACTGAAGCAAAAAAGGGAATTATTAAAGTTGTTTAACATTTGATGTAGACAGGAAACACATTTTTATATGTATATGTATATATATATATATATATATATATATATACAGTGCCTACAAGTAGTATTCAACCCCCTGCAGATTTAGCAGGTTTGATAAGATGCAAATAAGTTAGAGCCTGTAAACTTCAAACAAGAGCAGGATTTATTAACAGATGCATAAATCTTACAAACCAACAAGTTATGTTGCTCAGTTAAATTTTAATACATTTTCAACATAAAAGTGTGGGTCAATTATTATTCAACCCCTAGGTTTAATATTTTGTGGAATAACCCTTGTTTGCAATTACAGCTAATAATCGTCTTTTATAAGACCTGATCAGGCCGGCACAGGTCTCTGGAGTTATCTTGGCCCACTCCTCCATGCAGATCTTCTCCAAGTTATCTAGGTTCTTTGGGTGTCTCATGTGGACTTTAATCTTGAGCTCCTTCCACAAGTTTTCAATTGGGTTAAGGTCAGGAGACTGACTAGGCCACTGCAACTTCTTGATTTTTTCCCTCGTGAACCAGGCCTTGGTTTTCTTGGCTGTGTGCTTTGGGTCATTGTCTTGTTGGAAGATGAAATGACGACCCATCTTAAGATCCTTGATGGAGGAGCGGAGGTTCTTGGCCAAAATCTCCAGGTAGGCCGTGCTATCCATCTTCCCATGGATGCAGACCAGATGGCCAGGCCCCTTGGCTGAGAAACAGCCCCACAGCATGATGCTGCCACCACCATGCTTGACTGTAGGGATGGTATTCTTGGGGTCGTATGCAGTGCCATCCAGTCTCCAAACATCACGTGTGTGGTTGGCACCAAAGATCTCGATCTTGGTCTCATCAGACCAGAGAACCTTGAACCAGTCTGTCTCAGAGTCCTCCAAGTGATCATGAGCAAACTGTAGACGAGCCTTGACATGACGCTTTGAAAGTAAAGGTACCTTACGGGCTCGTCTGGAACGGAGACCATTGCGGTGGAGTACGTTACTTATGGTATTGACTGAAACCAATGTCCCCACTGCCATGAGATCTTCCCGGAGCTCCTTCCTTGTTGTCCTTGGGTTAGCCTTGACTCTTCGGACAAGCCTGGCCTCAGCACGGGTGGAAACTTTCAAAGGCTGTCCAGGCCGTGGAAGGCTAACAGTAGTTTCATAAGCCTTCCACTTCCAGATGATGCTCCCAACAGTGGAGACAGGTAGGCCCAACTCCTTGGAAAGGGTTTTGAACCCCTTGCCAGCCTTGTGACCCTCCACGATCTTGTCTCTGATGGCCTTGGAATGCTCCTTTGTCTTTCCCATGTTGACCAAGTATGAGTGCTGTTCACAAGTTTGGGGAGGGTCTTAATTAGTCAGAAAAGGCTGGAAAAAGAGATAATTAATCCAAACATGTGAAGCTCATTGTTCTTTGTGCCTGAAATACTTCTTAATACTTTAGGGGAACCAAACAAAATTCCGGTGGTTTAAGGGGTTGAATAATAAATGACCCTCTGAATAAACTTTTCACAATTTAAAAAAAAAGAAAAAAAAAAAAGAAATAATATTCTTTTTTGCTGCAGTGCATTTCACACTTCCAGGCTGATCTACAGTCCACATGTCACAATGCCAAGTTAATTCCGAATGTGTAAACCTGCTAAATCTGCAGGGGGTTGAATACTACTTGTAGGCACTGTATATATATATATATATATATATATATATATATATATATATATATATATATATAATTGCCTTATTCTGTTTGTCTGTCTGTCTGTCTTACTCCAAAATGACGTAATTACAGTGACAACCGTCGCCACAGCGCATGCGCTAAAGAGCCTGCGACCAATGGCTCAGCTAAGGCTCCCTGCAAACGTAACCATGGTATACATCAGGTTACTAAGCAAAGCGCTTTGCTTAGTTACCCGATATTTACCCTGTCTACGTGTGCAAGGAGCCAGCGCTAAGTGGTGTATGCTGGTTACCAAAGTAAATATCGGGTAACCAAGTAAAGAGCTTTGCTTAGTTACCCGATATTTACCCTGGCTACGTGTGCAGGGAGCCTAACTGAACAGGCCGAACTACGGGTCAACAGGACGACGCCCAACACTTCCCCACTCGGCTCCGCCCCCCCGCACACTTCATGTACACACACACGCGCACACTCACACATGCACACACACACACACACTCACTTGTCCCAAGCGTCCTCAGCACCATGGGCCCGCTCGGCTCCATCCACCCCGCACTCCGCCCACTGCACACATTAGGCTGCTTTCACACTTGAGTTATGAGGCATCCATCACAGTGCGTTGTGTGCCACATGTGACGGATGCATTGCAAATAGTGAGCTAATAAAGTAACGGATTCTTGTGAAAGAATGTTTTGAGTTTTTTTGGGGTTTTTTATGTTTCAACGGGAAGGAGAGAGAGAGAGAGAGATAACCGCAAATCCCCTGAGTAACCACAGTGAGCCGCGCGATCACCTGTGCCGTCATTCAGGTGACCCATGGCCACAGCTGCAGTCCTCCACCCAAGAGCTGTGCCCGCGGGTCACCTGAATGAAGGCACAGCTGATCGCGTGGCTCACTTCAGTTGCTCTATGGAGCTGATAAAGAGCGGTCATGTTCTACTGCCGCTCCTGTCAGCTTCATGTAGCAGAACTGAAAGTGTTGTAGGACCTCTGTGGATTACGTCGGACCTGAAGGGGTATATTGGGGTTTAATAAAGTGATGAAAGAGGGGGGTTTTTTGTCTTTCATTCCAAATAAAGGATTTTTTCGGGTGTATGTGTTTATTTTCTTTAACTTACAGGTTAATCATGGAAGATATCTCGGGGAGACGCCTGCCATGATTAACCTAACCTTATTACCCTGATTGCCACCGCACCAGGGCAATTCGGGATGAGCCGGGTAGAGTCCCGGGACTGTCGCATCTAATGGATGCGATAATTCCGGGCGGCTGCTGGCTGAAATTGTTAGGCTGGGGGGCTCCCCATAATGTGGTTCTCCCCTTCCTGAGAATATCAGCCTTCAGCCGTGTGGCTTTATCTTGGCTGGTATCAAAATTGGGGGGGCCGCATGTCATTTTTTTTTAATTATTTATTTATTTTATTCTACAATATAGACCCGCCCACTAGCGGCTGTGATTGGTTGCAGTGAGACAGCTGTCACTCAGAGTGGGGGCGGGTCTGACTGCAACCAATCATAGGTGCCGGTGAGCAGGGGAGGCAGGGAATACGAGATTGAATAATGAGCGACCGGCATTTTCAAAAGAGGAAAAGCCGCCGGAGCTTTGTGACAGCCGTGCAGCGCCACGCCCGTGATCGGTGAGTATGAGAGACGGGGGAAGAGGTGGGAG
Source organism: Anomaloglossus baeobatrachus (assembly GCF_048569485.1). NCBI lineage: Eukaryota > Metazoa > Chordata > Amphibia > Anura > Aromobatidae > Anomaloglossus > Anomaloglossus baeobatrachus. The sequence continues at coordinate 167,988,654 of NC_134360.1, forward strand.
AGGGGGGAGAGAGACCAGGAGTGATTTTAAACGATTTAGATCGTCCTGCTGGACATGATGAGCATGCTCAGTAGAATGTGACGGAATTTGTCAGCGGATTCCGACACTTAGCGCATAGCAGCGGAATCAGCCACCATAGACAATCATTAGACACCTTGGCGGATTCCAAAGTAATCTGTCAATGTGCGTTATTTTATCGACCCAAAAAACGCTATATGCAGCGTTCCCTCCACCCGACGCTGCATCAAAATAATGACTCAGCGTCGTCCAGCGGATGGAACGCAGACACTTGCATTACAGTACGTTGTCAATCCAAGTCTATGGAGAATAGCACAGTGCATTAACAGACTGCGCTATTCTCCATTGCGGCAGATTGTGCTGAACGCAAGTGTGAAATCGCCCTTACCCTGCAGGATGGGGGCACATGTCAGGATGGTGGCTGCACCACGATGAGGGCACATACGAGCATTGGGCCACATCACAGCATCAGCATATTTTTACTTAACTTTACACTGTTCATGGCCTCCTTTCATTACAAGCCATGGACATCATTAAACATTAGACATCTATTAAAACTGTTCCTTCTGTTGTTTGTCATTTTAAAACCAATACACAATTATAAGAATACTAAATTAAATCTAACCCATCCAGTCCATTTATTACCTTATTATTCAATCTGATAACGTACATACACACTCTAGACTACCCGATACGTTAGAGGCCACCTTCTAGTACATATATATATACATATATATATATATATATATATATATATATATATATATATATATGTCCACATTTGCAGCCAACTATTTTGTTAAAGGGAGTCTGTAAGCAAAATTTCAACGCCCAAACTATTTATATGCACACATTGATTGCTCTTTCAAAGTCAAGTCTAGCTGTAGAGTTACCTAGACAGTCCATTCCTTCATTACTAGGAAATTTCCTTAGATCATTAGCTCTTCCTAAGCCTCTTTCCTTTTTTTTCTACTCCTTGCCCAGGACCTCCTCCCCCATCTTGAGTGACAGCTTCTTTTTTTAAGTCACACAGCAACAGAGCTGTCGGACAAGCTAGCAATGTGTGAGACCGACAAGGCTAAGGCTCCCGTTACAAGTAGCCACGTTCCAGCGATCCCGACAACGATACGACCTGGTGAGGATCGCTGGTATGTTGCTACATGGTCGCTAGTGGGCTGACAAAAAGGCAGATTGAATTAAAGACACAGCAACAATACAGCGATCCATATAACGACATAGGCGGTCGTTGGGACCCTGTCACACAGCAGCTATTCTGATGACTCAGACCTTAATAGAGGCATAGTGTTTCCACCCAGGCGTGCCAACGAGGTCACTCGTCGTTGTTACGACGTCAAACACAGCAATTCTTGCTGCCCAGCGGGACACCAATGATCAAAAAATGAACCAGGACGTTCAGGTATGATCGGCGATATTGCAGCAGGGGGTCAGTAGCTGCTATGTGTCAAACGTAGCGAGATCGCTAGCGAGGTCGCTGTTACGTCACAAAAACTGTGACGTTTCAGAGACCTCACTAACGACATCACTATGTGTAACGGGGCCTTAAGGAAGAGCTTCCATTCAACAAATTCACTTCAACCTCATTTGCATATCTATTCCAACATCAATTTCTCAAGAGTGAAGAAAAAGACTAGTCATGTAAAGGTATTGATGGACTTGTCATTGAGAGATCGACATGTGCATTTAAATAGTTTGAGGGCTGATATCCTGTTGACAGATTTATTTTAAGTAAAAAAACAACATTCTAAATAATCTTCATTATGCCCACAGCTTCCATGCCAATATAGATATATAGCCCCATGCTATGAACAAGAATCAAATTCTAAGAGATCTGACGCCATACTCACTTTCATCTGTCTGATACTTTGTACTAACCCTCCAAATGCATGTTACAAAAAGTAGTGTACTGCAACTACAGGTTTAGACTACTTTATTTATTTGTGGTCTGTAGCAATGGAAATGTACATATATAAATGTTGTAAAAAGCAACAATAAAAAGCAAAAATAGTTTTCTCCATTATAAATCAGTATCCATATTGTAATGTAACTGAGGATTTTCAACCAATCAGAATCGACAATCACAAGATGTTGCCATGGAACTTGAGCGATGCTGACAAAAGATGGAAATGCCAGAGGGTAAGTATAAAACCGGGGACAGACTTAGGCGTCCCCACTCCAGAGCTGAAAAAAAACGACCCAGTCCCTCTGTCTTTAGTTGACGTGGATTATCTTTTCTTTCATTGATGTCATTCATCAATCATCTGAAAAGGGGTTGGATTGGAAGTGAAGCAGCAGGCATGGAGGATGCACATTTCTTCCCCATCACTCACATGTTATATGCCAATTAGTTTAGAACTCATCTACGTTCTAAGATCATTTTTAGAAGTTTGCCAGATGACCCGAGTCTGAAGGCCCCGTTACACGCTATGATTTATCTGACGATATGTCGTCAGGGTTACGGTTTCCATGACGCACCTCCGTCATTGTTAGCGGCGTCTTTGCGTGTGACACCTACGTGCGACTCCGAATGATCACAAATAGGTTGAAAATCGTTGATCGTTGACACGTCTTTCAGTTTCAAATATAGTTCATCATTTGGAGCGCAGCAGACATATTGCTACGTTTGACACTCTGCCAACGACGAACAACATCCACACGACCACCTTGCTTAAACAATATATCGCTGAACAATGTTGCGTCGTTTGATGTGTACGTGTGACCGCTACTAAACGACCTATGTGCGATCTCGGCAAATTGTAACTACGATCTGGGCGTGTCACATTGCTACTGAGATCATCAGATAAATCGTAGCGTGTAACGGGGCCTTAAGGGTTGGATTCTTAGGATGGGGCTGTCAAACAGTTTGATGGAGAAGCTTTAGCAACTGGAAATTTAATGACAGGTTTCTTTAAAAAGTCTCTCCTGGTAATAAATGTACGGTGTTTTTCCAAAAATAAGACACTGTCTTATACCTTTTTGCCCCCCAAAAAAGCACTAGGGTTTATTTTTGGAGGTCTTATTCTTGGAGAAACACGGTTGGGGGATAAGTTTACCCCCCCAAAAAGCAGACCCTCCACTCATACTTACCAGACCCAGACATCTAAGTGGCTCCTAGGTCCTCCCTGTGATCTCCAATGGGTGCTACACGTCATCCTCCCCTGCTTCTGGCTGACTCGCTGACACACAGCAAATAGCTGACACAGTCATACACAGCAGATCGCAGATCACACACACACACACGCAGATCACACACACACGCACACACGCACACACACACATAACATCTAGCGTTAAAAATGCTTCTGGCTGCAGGGAATGATGGGAGGAAGTCAAGTGTATCCGCAGGTCCTGTTGCGACAGGTCCTTGCACTCCACCACACAGCCTCTCAAGATTCTGCCGGTGAGAAGAGATCGGTGTCGCTGGATGTGGTGAGTATGTGTGCGATCCGATGTGTGTGATTTTATGTTTGTGTGTGTGATTTGATGTTTGTGTGTGTGATCTGATATTTGTGTGTGTGATCCAATCTTTGTGTGTGTGATCCGATGCTTGAGCTTGTGATCTGATTGTGTGTGTGTGTGTGAGATTGGATGTGTGTGGGTGTGCAATCACTGCAGCTCCTCCCGCTCGGCGTCTGGTGAGTGTGATTGCGGGGTGTCTGCTTTCTATAGTGAAGTGTCCTGCAGCATCTTTAACTTTTTTAGCTGCATGGACACTTCATTATTGAACTGCGACTAGGGCTTATTTTTGGGAGAGGGCTTATATTTAAGCCTTAAGGGCACTTTACACGCAGCGATAACACTATCAATATCGCTAGCGAGCGTATCCAAACCCCATTGGTTGTGCGTCATGGGCAAATCACTGCCCGTGGCGCACAACATTGCTTACACCCGTCACACATACTTACCTGCCTAGCGACGTCGCTGTGGCTGGTGAACCGCCTCCTGTCTAAGGGGGCGGTTTGTGCGGCGTCACAGCGACATCACTAAGCGGCCGCCCAATAGAAGCAGAGGGGCGGAGATGAGTGGGACGAACATCCTGCCCACCTCCTTCCTTCCTCATTGCGGGCGGCTGCAGGTAAGGTAATGTTCCTCGTTCCTTCGGTGTCACATGTAGCGATGTGTGCTGCCGCAGGAACGACGAACAACCTGCGTCCTGCAACAGCAACGATAATCGGGAAAGGAACGACGCATCAACGATCAACGATTAGGTAAGTCATTTTGATCGTTAACGGTCGTTCGTGCGTTTCACATGCAACAATGTCACTAACGAGGCTGTATGTGCGTCACAAATTCCGTGACTCTAACGACATCTTGTTAGCGATGTCGTTGCGTGTAAAGCGGCCTTGACTCCGAAAATGCTGAAAATCCCTGCTAGGGTTTATTTTTGGGGGAGGTCTTATTTTTGGAAAAACACGGTAGTAAATGTCTCTCTTGGTATTGGTGCTATTTTTAGTTACATTCTTTCCACAAACACCAATTACCTTCCACTCCAAAGCCATTTAGGTATGGTGCACAGACTTACACTAGGGCAATTCTGCTACTGTGAATATTTATAAATATTAGAAATACAATCGATTTTGGGGTCACAATGCAATGCTATTCCCACAACAAACTTCACATCACCTCAAAAACCTCATTACAGCATCTTGCTAAGCACTTGTCATTATTTCCTTGTGTATAAACCTAGAAAATCAATCTTTCATATTGATGCTCTAAGCTACTTACCCTTGCAGGTTTCAAACTTTGCAGGTATTATAATTCTTTCTGGATTCTCAGTTTTATATGCAAGAAAGATATCGCACCATGGCACAAAAAAAAGATTCAGTATTATTTAGGTGTTTCTATGGCTGAGGCATTGTTGGGGTAGGACTATTCCTTTATGATGCAAAGGTGACCCTCCCCCAAAAAATATTACAGCATATCCTATTGTTTGCATCCCCAGGAGCAGATAGCTGTAAACTGAAACAAGTCAGTGTTGCCACAAAAAAACTAAAGCATTCCTGTGGCTTTTTTTGGGGTTTCGGTTTAGAATAGTATCTAGATGCTGACTCCCAACCAGCTGGTGGGAAGTGTGAGAAATGGAATAGAAGCAATACAAAATTAGATTTGAAGGAATTGGGAACAACATTATAGCATTACAGGAAGGAATCCTTAAAACCATCATTAGGTTCAGAAATCTAAAATATGGAATCTAAGGTCTCCTGCAATCTTCACGTTTACTCTCTCAAGGAAATGTATTGTCTACTAATGGTGGCATGCAAAAGTTTGGGCACCGCAGTTCAAAATTACTGATATTGTGAACAGTTAGGCAAGTTGAAGATGAAATGATCTCTAAAAGGCAAAGTTAAAGATAGCTATTTCCTTTTGTATTTTAGGACGTTGTGGATGAGGCTCTTTATTTTCTCAGATGCGAAAGCTGCCCATTCTTCTTGGCAAAAAGCCTACAATTCCTGTAAATTCCTGGGCTTTCTTGCATGAAATGCACGCTTGAGTTCTCCCCCAAGTGGCTCAATGATATTGAGGTCAGGAGACTGAGATGAATCCAGGCAAACAAAGATATAAAACCTAAAATATAACTTTTATTGGTATATAGCTAAAAGTGAATCTCAATTCACTCAAGGTGAGTAAAAACAGACAAACAATAACAAAAAGATATAGTCATGTTGCCATAGGGCTACATATACCAAATCAGATGCACACTGATAAGATATGGCAGCACTCGTATTTCACCAGTTATTTGTGAGTACCACTCAAATGAGGCTGCCTAGGTATAGTATGACTATAGATGGACACACACTACGTTATGCCCTTGGGGCTGCAACCATCATAAATTACAAATAGTGTGTCCAAGCATCAAAAGCATACGGGTATCAGGGTTAAATCCCCTAAGGGAACGATCTTACCCGATCTTGCAGACGTAGGAGTGGGCGACCAATGTCAGGACAGCACGGCTCATAGATAGGGGGCTGTCCACCAGCTCATCAAAATCCCATACTTCTATTGCCGAGTGTTCCAAATTTTACAAAACACATTACTCCCGACGCGTTTCATACGGGGAATCATCAGGGGAGTATAATGCCAGTAATGTGGTATGGCCCATATATATCATACGGCCATATCTATATGCCCAATATCGCTGTAGGCCAAAGGAGGAGAAAAAAAACACATAGTAAGCCCAAAGATCACAAAGATCACATAGAGAAGCCATATCACACTGCCCTAACCATGAGATACTCACCGCACACGTGCGTGCGTCAGGTACGAGTCCTTTTCAAAAAGTGCCGCGCTCCATAGTGTGGAGCCGGCCCCTTAAATATACCGGCGCATGCGCAGAAGCGCCAAGCCGGCCAGTGACGCGCGCTCCCAGAAGGCACCCGGACCGGAAGCACGCGTCATCGGCCGCCGCGTCGCAATGAAGCGGGCGGAAGTTCACCAAGTGCACGTCACAACCTGGCGAATCACGCCTGCTGGCTCCACCAATCAGAACCCAGAGCGTGTTGCTATCGCAACATAAACAAGCTCCGGTTCGCCTAGCCCGGCGTCATCATAAGAAATCCATGCTGGCTAATACCGCTCAGCCATGGTGGGTAAAAAACGCCTATATCGGCAAGTCTATAATGTACCCAGTGAGGCATAGACCCATCCACATGAGGCTTATATTATCTTCGGACAAACCATCAGCTGTCAATCATGATATCCAATACAGGAAATCATGCAGCTGAGCTACAATAGGGAACAAATGCCGGGGCCGCAGAACGAATACAAAGAGAAAAATTCAAAGAGAAAAATTCAAAGAACGGGGGGGGGAGGGGGAATCCACTTATAGGGAACAATCAATTAGGGGATAGAAATTGATCATAGAATGGTCCCTAAGCAGACTCAGGAACCAATGCTGGAAAATCAAGTGAGGACAGGCCAGATGCAACTTGGCAGACCTATATAGAAAAATAGGCCCATCACATACAGGGCATATAGACGGGGGGAGGGGGAGGGGAAACTATAGTGCACACTAAGATCTTACCCTTGACACAATCTACCCCTACCTAACATGTGGGGGTCGGCACCCTAAGTACACCCACGCCTTTGGTGCCCCCACTCGGGCGTCGTCTTTCCCTTCTATACTTACCCTGCTTGCTGAGGTGCTCCTACAGGAAGGGCGTGAAGGACAGGGACTCATTCAAGCCTATAGGTGCCATGGTATTGAGAGTGTAAATCCAATAACATTCTTTCTGAAGTATTAGCTTGTCCCAGTTTCCCCCTCTAACCGGGGGGCGAATAAGATCAATTCCCATGATTTTAAAGCTCTCCAAATCACCACCATGGAAATTATTAATGTGTCTGGCGACTGGCGTATCAATCTTCCTAAGGATGTCATTCTTATGTTCGCCAACCCGTCTCCGTAGCTCCCTGATGGTTTTGCCAATATATAGTTTTCCGCAAGTGCATTCTATCCTATATATAACCCCCTTAGATTTACAAGTAATAAGGGATCTGATGGACAAGGTTTTCCCATTCGTATGATTAATGAAAGTCTTCCCCTCCTCAACATATCTACAATTGACACAGTCATGACATTTGAAACATCCATAGGTTGCATTTCCTGTTCTTTCTGGCCCATCCTCATTGAAATGGCTATGAACAAGCCTATCCCCCAAGGATTTAGCCTTTCTATATGTGATGGATGGATATGTGAGGAGATGCTTCTCTATGAGAGGATCCATCTGCAAGACATGCCAGTACTTCGAGAGGGTTTTCCTGAAGTCTCCCGCCCCATTATTGTATGTTGTAATAAACCTGAGGATATCAGCCGATTCCTCCTTCTTACAGTTGGGGTTCAATAATGTAGTACGGTCAATATTACACACAGAATTGTATGCCTTATGGATTACCCCCTCAGGGTAACCTCTATCCCTCAGGCGTCCCATCAGGTCAGAGGCCTGTTGTTTAAAGCCTGCCTCCTCTGAGCAGTTACGCCTCATCCTGATGAACTGCCCCTTCGGGATTCCTCTCTTCAAGGGGTGAGGGTGGGCACTCTCCCACTTTAGCAAAGAGTTGGAGGATGTAGCCTTCCTAAAGGTGGAGGTCACAAGTCGGCCATCCGGTCCTTTTTCCACCATTACATCAAGGAAAGCCAGTTTATCCCTGCCAATTTCACTCGTAAAGCTCAAACCTAAGTTATTGTCATTCAAACTGGCCATAAAACGGTGAAAGTCACACTCCTGGCCCTTCCAGATCATGAAGACGTCGTCTATGTATCTCAACCATATGACGACGTCCTCAGTATCCAGAAGGCCACCAAACACCACTGTGTCCTCCCACCAGCCCAGGAGGAGGTTAGCGTACGATGGGGCACAGCAACTCCCCATCGCAGTCCCCCTGAGCTGGTGAAAGAACCTCCCACCAAATGTAAATACATTCCTGGTGAGGCAAAATTCCAGTGCCTTGATGACAAAATCGTTGTGGTGGCAGAACTGGCTTCCTCTTGATTCCAGATGGTACTGTGTGGCCCTTATCCCCGCTGAATGTGGAATAGACGAGTATAACGACTCAACATCAATACTGCATAGAAGCATGCCTTCTTCCAAATAGATGTCCTCTATACGACGCAAGAAATCTGTCGTGTCCCTCAGATAAGAATTAAGGGACAATACGAAGGGACGCAGAATCTTGTCAATATACACACTCAGTCTCTCTGTTAGACCACCTATGCCTGAGACAATAGGGCGACCTCTTACAGGGTTTAAACCCTTGTGTACTTTAGGCAAGATGTAAAAAGTCGCCACTATTGGAAAAATCGGTAAAAGATACTCAAATTCATTCTTGTCAATGATATTGGACTCCAAGGCCTCCCCTAGTAGCGTCTTAAGTTCTTCCTTATACCTCGGAAGAGGGTTTGAGTCCAGCCTGGCATAACATGATTTATCATTTAAGATATTTAAACAGATCTGCTTGTAGTCATTAGAGTCCAGTACCACCACATTCCCCCCTTTGTCAGAGGGTTTTATGGTGATACTGGAATCCTTCTCTAGATTTCTAAGACTGAGCATCTCAGTTTTAGTGAGATTATACTGACTTCTCCGTCCCCACATGCTGTTCCTTACGTCGTCCGTCACCAAGTTGACAAAAATATCAATCGCATCAACCTCTGTCATGACCGGAGGCATCTTAACACTCTTATTCTTTAAAGTTGTAAACGGGCCCTCACCCAAGTCATTTGGGTTAGTGTCCCCAAGATGGAAGAGTAATTTGACATCTTCCAGGAGTTCCCCTGGAATCCCCAACTCGGACGATGTTTTTTCCGTCTGTTTTTCAAAAAATTTTTTCCATTTGAGACGTCTTGCAAAGAGGTGCAAATCCTTAATTGCCTCAAATTCATTAAAATCGGTTGTCGGCACAAAAGACAAACCTTTGTTCAAAATGGATAACTCCATTTCAGAAAGGGATCTTGAAGACAAATTGATCACCTGAGGAGCCCCGCCACTGGTTATGGGTTCAGTTGTCCTTTGCTCCTCAGGTGATACTGGTTGTCTAAAAAACCCCCCCTGTTGCCAAAATTTTGTGAGGCTCCCCTGTAGTTCGATCTTCCTCTGCCCCTATGTTTTTTATACTGCTGTGGGGGTCTGAAAGAATTAGTCCTGGTCTCTGAGTCTGAAAGCTCAGCGTCGGTCGAGGAGATGTCTGTCTCACTCTGTCGAGGATTGCGATTATTAAAGGAAAAATATACCCTATTTTCTTTAAAGTCCTGTAGGTCTCTTATATAGAATCTATGTTTCCTTTCTTTTAGTCTATATTGGAATTTTTCTATAACACCTTGCAAGACTAACTCCTTATTGGCAAAGTCTCCTTCACCATTAAATTTACGGGTAATATCTATATGTTCCTTCAGAGAGTCCTCCAGACTAGTGAGATTCTTTTTCTCCTCCTCCAATAGCAGTCTCATGAACCTGAGGGAACTTTCAGTTGCCTCCTTTTCCCAAAGGTTCATGAACTCAGCATTCTTATGACGAAACCCAGGTTGTAATGTAATTCTCAGATGTCGTGGGACAATTTTGTCCTTCAGATAGCTTTCCAAGGATTGGACCTCCCACCAAGATGTTATACGATCTTTATAGATCCTAGTAAGATCTTTAAATGCCCCACTTAGAGTGGGTGTGTATTTTTTTAAAACTAGGTTTTTCTCCGAAAATACATCCTTAGCCTCTGTGGCCCATTGTCTGGTGTCTATGTCCGATGCAAGAAAACCTGCCATAAGGCAATAATTCAAAAATGTAGAAATAGCAAATACCCAGGGGATCCACAATATCAACTGCAGTAAATAGCTGAATCCAGGCAAACAAAGATATAAAACCTAAAATATAACTTTTATTGGTATATAGCTAAAAGTGAATCTCAATTCACTCAAGGTGAGTAAAAACAGACAAACAATAACAAAAAGATATAGTCATGTTGCCATAGGGCTACATATACCAAATCAGATGCACACTGATACACACAGAGACCTACAGGACTTTAAAGAAAATAGGGTATATTTTTCCTTTAATAATCGCAATCCTCGACAGAGTGAGACAGACATCTCCTCGACCGACGCTGAGCTTTCAGACTCAGAGACCAGGACTAATTCTTTCAGACCCCCACAGCAGTATAAAAAACATAGGGGCAGAGGAAGATCGAACTACAGGGGAGCCTCACAAAATTTTGGCAACAGGGGGGGTTTTTTAGACAACCAGTATCACCTGAGGAGCAAAGGACAACTGAACCCATAACCAGTGGCGGGGCTCCTCAGGTGATCAATTTGTCTTCAAGATCCCTTTCTGAAATGGAGTTATCCATTTTGAACAAAGGTTTGTCTTTTGTGCCGACAACCGATTTTAATGAATTTGAGGCAATTAAGGATTTGCACCTCTTTGCAAGACGTCTCAAATGGAAAAAATTTTTTGAAAAACAGACGGAAAAAACATCGTCCGAGTTGGGGATTCCAGGGGAACTCCTGGAAGATGTCAAATTACTCTTCCATCTTGGGGACACTAACCCAAATGACTTGGGTGAGGGCCCGTTTACAACTTTAAAGAATAAGAGTGTTAAGATGCCTCCGGTCATGACAGAGGTTGATGCGATTGATATTTTTGTCAACTTGGTGACGGACGACGTAAGGAACAGCATGTGGGGACGGAGAAGTCAGTATAATCTCACTAAAACTGAGATGCTCAGTCTTAGAAATCTAGAGAAGGATTCCAGTATCACCATAAAACCCTCTGACAAAGGGGGGAATGTGGTGGTACTGGACTCTAATGACTACAAGCAGATCTGTTTAAATATCTTAAATGATAAATCATGTTATGCCAGGCTGGACTCAAACCCTCTTCCGAGGTATAAGGAAGAACTTAAGACGCTACTAGGGGAGGCCTTGGAGTCCAATATCATTGACAAGAATGAATTTGAGTATCTTTTACCGATTTTTCCAATAGTGGCGACTTTTTACATCTTGCCTAAAGTACACAAGGGTTTAAACCCTGTAAGAGGTCGCCCTATTGTCTCAGGCATAGGTGGTCTAACAGAGAGACTGAGTGTGTATATTGACAAGATTCTGCGTCCCTTCGTATTGTCCCTTAATTCTTATCT